>NC_028644.1:16499112-16500837 GCF_001406875.1 Solanum pennellii
AGATTACGATCCATTATTCGTACCGTGTCGGAACGTGACACTCCGATCCCCTAATGCTACGTGTCGGAACGTGACACTCCGATCCCCTAATCTCATTATTTTAGTTCATCAAGCTTTCTTTATGTCAAGCGTCATCTTAATAGAGAGGATTTAAGATTAAAGATTCAACAATCTCATCATTCTAACCACCACAATTATACGATCACGACATACAAAAACACAATCAAGTATATAGAAGACCTTACTACCACCCAATACATATGAATCGCTATTAAGAGTTTATCTATCACATAGACATAAACCATAACCTACCTCCACTGAAGAATCGTGATCAAGCAAGCTATCTCCCCAATGCCTTTTGCTTTCCTCTTCTTTCTCTCTTTCTCGCTCGTTCTCCCTCTCTGCTTCCTTTTATTTTTTTTCTCCAGATTCTTTTTCTTTTACCCTAATTATCATATAATTCATTATGATAAAAGTAACCCATTATTTGTTTTAAAGTTATCTCCTTAAACCCCCAAGTAAATAAATTATTAAACTTACCCCACTAATTTCATAAAGTTCGTCTTGAATAGTCCAAAACACCCCTTTAAAACCTTTAGCAAAAATCTGACCCAGTTGGGGTTACGCAACTTGTGACGGTCCGTCGTGTCTATGACGGTCCGTCCTGCAGGTCCGTCACATAGTTCAGAGAGTTAAATTCAGTAAAGGGTTTGTGACGGTCCGTCGTGTCTATGACGGGCCGTCCTGCAGGTCCGTCACATAGTTCAGAGAGTTAAATTCAGTAAAGGGTTTGTGACGGTCCGTCGTACCTACAACGGTCCGTCCTGCAGTTCTGTCGTGAAGTTCAGAGAGTCGATCTCAGTACCCAGATTTCAGAGTTAAAGTGCTTTGGAAGGAAGACCCTCGACGGTCCGTCGTGCCTATGACGGTTCGTCCTACTTGTCGTCGAGGGTAATGAGAAGAGTAGCAGAAGAAATTACACAAGTATGGGACGACGGAATCCATCACGGGCCGTCGCAACCATGACGGTCCGTCGCGTGGTCCGTCGACCCAATCAGCTTTTATCAAAATAATTTTCTGCTCGAACATACAAAACAGGCTGTTACAATAGATACCAATTTACCCATCGTTCGTCCCCGAACGATCACAGGAAGAGAAGCAAGGGCGAGAAAGAGTACCTGAATCTGTAAAAAGATGTGAATATCTTTCTTGCATATCCGCCTCATTCTCCCAAGTAGACTCTTCGACTGGCCGATTCTTCCACTGAACCTTGATAGATGCAATCTCCTTTGATCTCAACTTGCGGACTTATATAGATAGAATTGCAACCGGCTCCTCCTCATAAGACAAATTCTCATCAAGAAGAACTGAATCCCAACAAATAATGTAGTTTCCATCCCCATGGTACTTTTTCAGCATAGACACATGAAATACCGGGTGCACTCCTAAGAGTCCTGGAGGCAATGCCAATTCATAAGCCACCTCTCCCACGCGCTTCAAAACTTCAAATGGCCCAATATACCTTGGACTAAGTTTACCTCGCTTACCAAACCGCATCACCCCTTTCATGGGTGAAACCTTCAGCAAGACTTGTTCGCCCTCCATAAAATTCAAGTCCCTAACCTTTCGATCTGCATATTCCTTCTGTCTGCTCTGAGCTGTTAGAAGCTTATCCTGAATGAATTTTACCTTATCTAACGATTCCCTGAAAAGATCGGTACCCCA
>NC_028644.1:16501212-16503380 GCF_001406875.1 Solanum pennellii
AAGTGACCAGACGTAGTTAACCTGTCAATAATTACCCAAATAGAATCAAACTTACCCAATGTCTTTGGAAGACCAACCACGAAATCCATTGCAATCCTTTCCCACTTCCATTCAGGAATGGGTATAATCTGAAGTGTCCCTCTAGGCCTCTGGTGTTCATACTTCACCTGCTGAAAATTTGGGCATTGGGCAACAAAATCAACAATGTCGCGCTTCATTCTACTCCACCAAAGATGTTGCTTTAGGTCGCGATACATTTTGGTTGCACCAGGATGTATAGAGTACCTTGAACTATGAGCCTTTGTAAGAATAGTGTGAATCAAATCATCAACACGGGGCACACATACCCTTCCCTTAATCCTCAAAACGCCTTCCTCATCAATTATTGCCTCTTTAGCCTCCCATCGTAATACCATATCCCGAATTCGGCTCAGCTTCTCATCAGCAAACTGTTTTCCCTTAATCTTGAAAAGAAAAGAGGATCTTGCCTCCACACAGGCCAAAAGTCCTCCTTTCTCTAGTACTTCCAGCCTCATAAGGTCATTAGCCAAGGTCTGAACCTCTCTAGCCAATGGGCGTCAAGAAATCTGTAATTAGGCTAAACTACCCATGCTCCCTGCCTTTCTAGTTAAAGCATCTGCCACAACATTAGCTTTTCCTGGGTTATACAATATAATAATATCATGGTCCTTCAATAGTTCCATCAACCTTCCCTGCCTCAAATTCAAATCTTTCTGAGTAATGACATACTGTAAACTACGATGATCTGTATAGACTTCACACTTAACCCCATATAGATAATGTCTCCATTGCTTTAACGCAAACACAACTGCAGCCAACTCCAAATCATGGGTCGGATAGTTACGTTCATGCACTTTTAATTGCCTCGAGGAATAAGCAATTACATTTCTCTCCTGCATTAGCACTGCACCCAAACCAGAATAAGATGCATCACAATAGACAATGAAATTCTTACCTTCCACTGGCAAGGTAAGAATTGGTGCAGTAGTCAACAAAGTCTTGAGTTTCTGAAAACTTTCTTCACATCCTTCCGACCATACAAAGGGAACATTCTGCTTAGTCAAATTTGTTAGCTGCGAAGCAATAGAAGAAAATCCCTTGAAAAATCGAAGGTAGTAGCTAGCTAAACTAACAAATCTTCTCACCTCTGTAACATTAGTAGGTCTTACCCAACTCTTCACTGCTTCAATCTTAGAAGGATCCACCATCACTCCATCCTTAGAAACCACGTGCCCCAAGAAGGACACTGAATCCAGCCAAAACTCACACTTGGAGAATTTGGCATAAAGTCTTTTCTCCCTCAACAACTCCAATACACTTCTCAAATGCTCCTCATGTTCTTTCATGCTCTTTGAGTATATAAGTATATCATCAATGAATACAATAACAAAGAGATCCAGATATGGCTTAAAAATCCCGTTCATCAGACTCATGAAAGCAGCAGGGGCATTCGTAAACCCAAAAGACATTACTAAGAATTCGTAATGCCCATACCTGGTTCCAAAAGCAGTCTTTGGCACATCTGCTGCCCGTATTTTCAATTGATGAAAAGCGGATCCCAGATCAATTTTAGAGAAGACACAAGCACCTTGTAACTGATCGAACAAATCATCAATTCGAGGAATCGGATACTTGTTCTTAATAGTTACCTTATTCAGCTGCCTATAGTCTATGCACATCCGAAGGCTTCCATCCATCTTTTTCACAAATAAAACAGGAGCACCCCAAGGGGATGCACTTGGTCTAATAAAACCTTTACCTAACAACTCTTGAAGTTGGGCCTTTAACTCCCTTAACTCAGCTGGAGACATTCTATATGGGGGGATGGAAATGGGGCGAGTACCCAGCTCCAGATCAATACAAAAGTCAATATCCCTATCCGGTGGCATACCAGGAAGGTCTGCAGGAAACACATCCAAAAACTCACAGACTATCGAAACAGACTCAATCGAAGGTACTTTGGAAGTATCATCCCTGAGATATGCCAAGAATGCTAAACAACCTTTACTAACCATCCTCTTAGCGCGAAGGAAAGAGATAATACGTACTGGGGTGGAAACGTAGTCACCCTCCCACACTAGCGGATCTGTCCCAGGCTTGGCCAATGCCACAGTTTTTGCATTACAATCTAAGATTGCAAAATTTGG
>NC_028644.1:16505874-16656342 GCF_001406875.1 Solanum pennellii
GTCCCCCTACCGTTCCTCAAGACTCTACTAGACTCGTTCTTGTGTGATGAGACCAACGAACCTAAAGCTCTGATACCACGTTTGTCACGACCCAAAACGAGCCGCGAGTAGCACCCACACTTATCTTACTAGGTGAGCAAACCAACAATCTAAACCCCAACGTTTACCAGTATATAAATTTTGAATGGTAAATAAAAGTAGGGGTCAGTACAACGAACAAGTACTGAGTAGGTATCATCGGCCAACTCAAAATAGAAAGCAATATATACTGAATAATAATATAAAATCAACCACAATACTTAACAGGTGACAATCAACAAGTACAAGAACCATTGGCAACAACACCAAGCACACCTATGAGGACTCAAGCCTCCACACCATACTCATTTGGGAAATAGGTTCTTCGAAATTGAGTATATTAACATAATTCAAGATTACTTCTCTTTATTCTTATCGTGTCGGAACGTGACACTCCGATCCCCTAATGCTACGTGTTGGAACGTGACACTCCGATCCATTAATGCTACGAGTTGGAACGTGACACTCCGATCCCCTAATCTCATTATTTCAGTTCATCAAGCTTTCTTTATGTCAAGCGTCATCTTAATAGAGAGGATTTAAGATTAAAGATTCAACAATCTCATCATTCTAACCACCACAATTATACGATCACGACATAAAAACACACAATAAAGTATATAGAAGACCTTACAATACCACCCAATACATATTAATCGCTATTTAGAGTTTATCTATCACATAGACATAAACCATAACCTACCTCCACCAAAGAATCGTGATCAAGCAAGCTATCTCCCCAATGCCTTTTGCTTTCCTCTTCGTTCTCCCTTTCTCGCTAGTTCTCCCTCTCTACTTCTTTTTATTTTTCTTCTCCAGATTCTTTTTCTTTTACCCTAATTATCATATAAGTCATTATGATAAAAGTAACCCATTATTTGTTTTAAAGTTATCTCCTTAAACCCCCAAGTAAATAAATTATTAAACTTACCCCACTAATTTCATAAAGTTCGTCATGAATAGTCCAAAACACCCCTTTAAAACCTTTAGCAGAAATCCGACCCAGTCAAGGTTACGCAACCTGTGACGGTCCGTCGTGTCTATGACGGTCCGTCCTGCAGGTCCGTCACAAAGTTCAGAGAGTTAAATTCAGTAACGGGTTTGTGACGGTCCGTCTTACCTACAACGGTCCGTCCTGCAGTTCCGTCGTGAAGTTCAGAGAGTCGATCTCAGTACCCAGATTTCAGAGTTGAAGTGTTTTGGAACGAAGACCCTCGACGGTCCGTCGTGCCTATGAAGGTTCGTCCTACTTGTCGTCGAGGGTAATGAGAAGAGTAGCAGAATAAATTACACAAGTATGGGACGACGGAATTCACCACGGGCCGTCGCAACCATGACGGTCCGTCGCGTGGTCCGTCGACCCAATCAACTTTTATCAAAATAATTTTACTGCTCGAACCTACTAAACAGGTTGTTACATTGGAAGTCTTCTTATACCTTAGAACCAAGAAAGATATGAGGATTCATCCTCACAAAGTCTACCAGCCTAGATGTAATGGTACTCTCAAGAGAATTCATTTGAGTCCCCACACCTTTATTCAATTGATACATCATGGCTCAGGATAGGTCAGCACGATCACCTATAACCTTCTCATTAGTCATGTCTAGGGGAACTACCGGAACCTCATTCCCTTGATAATCTATAGGGACTTATTCAACTGGAGAAACATGACCACCTTGCTGAACTTGTTCACCTCGGGAAGGTACCCTCTCATTCACTACTTCCTCATCCAATCTTCTTGCAGGCATCCTTCTTATGTTCATATAAAATAAACACAAGATAAGAAATTAGGAAAAGACACTTACAACCTCCACTCTATAGAACGACACGAGTAATGAAGAAAGTGAAACTTTTATCATTCTATAGAGTCTCGCTCATAGATGTGTCGCGACTCATACTATTGAACAAAACTCTACAAGATGTGGCTTTCATGAGAATTTGAATCGTAAAGACGACTTCATAACCATATGCTATGATACAATGTTTGTAAAAGCCTGGTAGCACCCCCAAGTCACCGCAGGCACACTCAACCTATCACATGTATTACACAAGCCCTTAGACATCTATTATCGCATATATATCTAAAGTGGTGTAGAATTTAAAACTATTCACAAGAAAGTCAAACGGATTTCTTTATAAATATAGAACAACAAGTCTCATTGTAAGCCATCATAGACACATATAATAGCATAGAGTCACAACCCTTACATTTAAATGAAACTATAGCTAATTATAAAGTCATTAATAAGAGATAACTACAAACATAAACGATGTCCTCGAAAATATGAGGACATACCAGCTACTTCCCAAGGTTCAACTATTAAGAGAATCCTCACTTGCAACCTATACTTGAAGAAATAAAGAAAACATATGGAATTAGCACATTGAATGCACTAAGTATGGTGAATATGCAACAAAACCATGCAAAAAGGGACATTTACTTATATAATAGTTTTTCATGATCTTTTGGAAGAAATATCGTAAAAGAAGTATAAAATCTTCAAGTCAATATTCACATCACACATATTCCAGATTCAACAAGTAAGCCTTTTCATCACTTTAGACCCCCTAACAAAGGTCACTTTAAAACTCACTTGAGTAAGACATGAAGAGACCGCCCATACAACCGATAAAAGCATACCTAAGTGATCTTCAAAGCTACCTCAGATAAGAACCTTCCTATTCAACATACTTAAATAAATGAATATTATTCATTAAATCCATTTAAGAGACAACTAAAAAATTAGGCGACTTCACATAATGGTCTCGGGAGACATAGGGAACTCATCCTAGCATCTTAAAGTCCTACTCGTGCCAAGTGTAGATAGCGCCCCACTCAACTACCTATATGTTTTAGAATCTATCCAAAACTAGAATGCAGGTCCCACATGATGAGAATAGGAATTAACCTATATAGACCGTAGTAGCTAGGTATGGAACCCGGTGTCATAAGACCCCACACAGTGGAATGTGTTCTACTCTCAAAGGGTAGAACTAGGACATATCCCATGTTGGCACATACTTAAGGGTTATCAAAACCTTAGTACAAGTAGAGCTACTACCACAAACATATCAGCTGGTGCTTTGCCTTTGTTCTCATAAAGTAATTTCATTTACATAAAGGTATTTGAGAAGGTACCATTTCTTAGTTTTACCAACTCACAACACCACTACTAATAAGGGATCCACAAAGATCTACCGATCAAGGTCCATTTAGATGACATTTATGATTTTATTAGATATGGTTTCATGTCATTTCGGCCAACCTCCTCTTAAGTCTATCATTCCACTCAAGAAGGGAACCATTACAGTCTACCTATCAAGGCTTCTTGTTTAAACTTTTTTTCATATTCAAGGTTTCGTATAAGCCTTTCCTAGAAGCGAACCACTGTGGGTCTACCGATCCTAGAATTCCATTAATACACACATATATTTAAACAATACCATTCAAGTGCCAAGTAGGGACTACTAAGTCTACCTAAACAAGATACCATATAACCATTTAGGGATTCTTCATAGTCTATCATCTTCACATACCATCAATTAAAGGAATAATACTTTCACCTCAAACATGCACATAAAAAATATCATTCTTCACATTGTACATATATACAAGATATAACATGATAATACCACAATTCACATAACAATACCGACAAGGCCATGTTCATAACATATGTAACAATTGTACACTGCCACCATAAATTGACTATACCAATCAATAACAATTCAATATCAATTTTATAGTAAGCAAGAAAATTAGGTAAATTATCCACTTTACAATAGTCACCATCACCATTCCTTAACCTTTTCAAACAATACACACAACAAGATATCTTACCAATTACCATATATATGAGATTAAACTAAAAATTAATTCATACATATCAATGATCCAGCAATACTCACATAGATATCACCACTATAAGGAAAGATATTAACAATTCTAACAATTATGAATATATAATTCGATTGCCCATAACAATCTACACATGAAATCAATACACCATAGCCATAATCAATTCACCCACTTTTAGAGCCAAAATAAGGAATTCAAGGAATACATCAGTTCATGCAAGTCTTGATCATAAAACCATCATTTAACATTTATTACTTGATAAAACATTAATTCAAACCTTTTTATGCAAGAACCCATGCTTAGAATTCAAAATAGGATTTCAAGGTTTTTGAAGATATTTGAAAATCCTTTGTAATTGCCTCCTTGAATGAGATAAGAAAAAAGGATGAAATCACCATACCTTAATTGAAGAAATCCCAACAAATTTATGGAGAAATCGATGGAAAACTTCAATCCTAGCTGCATCTTGGTTTCATGTTTTCATGGAGGTTTGGAGTGAACTTCTTTTGAGCTATGGTTTTGATTTTTGAATATTGAAGTCTTAAGTCTAGGTTTAGAGTTGTAAGTAAATTAAAATACCATAAATAACCCAAAATAACTGTGTAGGACTTAATTAGGACGATAAATCACCCCTCACTAGGACGAGACTTATAGGAAAAATGCAGACCAAACGACGTGGTGTCATTGGAACAACGCCTTGTCATGCTTGGCGTGTTTTGATAAGAGACTCCCCAAATGGGGACTTAGATCCTTCGGCTATGTTTGGAGCCACACCCCATGTTGACGGGACGTTTGATGAAAGGGGAATTGTTTGTGGTCGTGGTTTTTAGGTGTTTTGGTTGCTTCATGGCCAATGTTTTGTTCCTCCTCAAGGACCCTTAGAGTGGTCATTAGGGATTCCTACCTGGAATGTTTGACCCTAAACATGACCATCTAGATGATAGAGTCCCTTCTATAATATTAGACACTAAACAACACATAAAAAATGCAAAGGCACACTAGCATACATAAGAGTATTTTTTGAACGTCTTGGTTGTTATTTGATATTTGACATCAAAATAGTTGAAGGTGACTTCAAATGTTATTATTCATCATTTTAAAACATTATTAACTTATACGAAACATGATAGTCTCTAGTTTAACCTAGTTTCTTTGGAGGGTTGCAACATCTTCATGAAAATGTCTTGGGAAATGAGGGCTAGTGCACAAAAATCATAGTCATTGTGTCACCTTCACGAGTAAGACAGCGGTCGTGGTCTTCACTATGGCTCATGAAGTTCCCCTGTGGTGCCTAGGCGTGTTCACTTAGTGAGGGTTACTTATGTAATTTTCTTTTATGTCCTATTCAAGTGGGGTCATTTTGGGTGTTTTTAGGGGGTACTATATATGATACTTTTAAGTGCAAATTACCAAGACTAAGTCATATACTCAAATACCGAATTGAATAAAAAACTTCTTCTACTCAATATTTCTTTCTCTAAAACTAAAGAAAATATAAAAGATCGATAAGAGCTAGGATTTGTGAATTTCAAGGGTTCTTATAACATCTCGCAAAATTTAAATAACTGGGATTAAGCTAAGAATTGAAAGTAGTCATTTTGGATAGAATAAAAATCTAGAAATTATGTTAAGTTAGAAAAAAGGTGAATTTTTAGTCAACTCTAAACGACCATTACACCTAGCTCAATATAAGTTAGGTGTACTTCTATATATGGTAGGAAAGCACGTGCAATGATCTTTACAGCGCCACCTAGTTAGCGTGATTAATGTTTGTATGAGTGAGTTCTGACATTTGGAAGTTGTATGATTCGAATAAGGAAAGGCGAAAATCATATTTTTGAAGGGTAGTTTGTTTTTCTCCTTACCGAATTATTTTATTTCGTTTTTAGGTAATTAATTGGGTTTTGAATTGATCTTAATAAGTTTACGCTTTTTGAAAGAAAGTTAGGATTTTAACAAAGGAGAAAATAAGAGGAGAAAGAAGCAAAGTAAGCAAGAATTGTCATAAACAATGATTTTAGCTTGTGCATATCTTATAGGGGTTATCCCTACGAGGTATGTGAGAGCACATAACATATGACACTTTCACTGACGCGCAAACATATCTAATTAATGGATTTTTGTCCAGAAAGAGTTAGAAAATTGATGTTCTTGAAGTATGTTCATTAATAAATTTCGATCTTGAACTTTCATGTGATTGATGTTTTTCTTGAGACGTTTTAGTGATCCAAAACAAGTTTTAAATTAGATTCTAGTGTACATGAGTTGGGTATCCGAATCTAAGAATGTATTGGGGGAAAGGATTGAGTCAAAAAGATTTAGGATAAGAAAGTGAGATGGAAAACTCGTTTGACACAAATAAAAAGTAGGTTGCATAAGGCACCATATCAGACAGGCTTGGGAGGCGCATGTGATCTGAGCCACAGTCAAATGGGGTTGGCGCAGTGCGCCTGCGATGCACCCGAATTTTTGTTTTCACCTTGTTTTTTGTTACTCTATTGTTAAGTCTTTCGAAAGTGTAATTAAACTTTCTATTGATTCTAACTACTCTAAATTACTTATAAAGATCTAAAAATCATGGAGAAACATGAATTACTAACTTGAATCTATAACTTAAGTTCAAAGGAATGTTAAAAGCGAAGTATAGGATGTTCTTAGAGTCTTTTCAAGAAAGTCTTTTGCAAATTCTTTTAACTTCGTTTTGACTCTTAAATTTCAAATTGAGCAAAGAGTAATGAGTAAAGTTTGAATTCCATTTTCCTTAAAATAAGTATATGGGGGACTATATATTCCTAAAGAGTTTAAAATATTTTCACATTTAAATAAGAATGAAAACTGAGATTTTCAAAGAGCCTTTTAGCTAGTTTTCATAAAATAGTTATCGCTTTCTATATGAAGAAAGAGAAGAAACTTAGATTTTCAAGATAGTCTTTGAACTAAATTTGAGTAATTATCTCATATCATCGACAGAAATATGTTTTTAAACATAAGATCTAGTATCATATTTTGGGAGTAGTATTGAGCATCAATATGGGTGAGAGTTTAAATAACTCACGTCCCACATAAACCATGTAGCCAGCATGGATAGAAAAGGTTCATGCATTTTAGATAATTCCTTAACTGCTTTTTAGCATAGGCTAGTGGATTTACTTAGTAGTATACTCGTGGCAATATATAGGACAACCCTAGCAGCGTGAGGTAAAATGTTGTTTCATCACAATAGTTGTTGTCTGTTAGAGAAAAGCCATAGAAGTAATTATATTTTTATATGCACAGTTTATTGTATTTTTACACACATTTCAGAGTTACATGTATCTTTGTCTATACACAGAGTTGACTTCATGTTTTAAATAACATTTCTTTATATTGCACTTATTTTAAAGTTTTTTGAATTGAAATGAGTTCAGTTATGTTGAGTTGATTTAAGCCGAGAAAGTTCTTCAGATTCTTTTCAAGCCTATGTTGTGTTTAGCATTCAAACTTGCATACTCGTACATTCAATGTACTAATGCCAATTTTTATAATGCAGGCGCAAGTAACCCCGATCAATAAGTTGTGCATCGTTCATCCAATGAGCACTCAATAGTAAGTTGATGAGCCTCCTTGCATACCGCAGGACTCCTTTTATTTCTTTCATTTATTTTATTAGTTAATTAGGATGTCGTGGAATTTGTCCCGACATCCATCTTAGGCCAACGGTTTACTTGCGGCAAGCAACGGTTCTTGAGCGATAGTCCCGCCCAGGGTGTACGCCTTGGGCTTGGCAAACTTTTTATTAGAGCACAGAGTCCAAGAGTCTTAGGAAGTCTATGAAGTCGTGTCGGTATATTCCTAGTTATTGGTGTGTAGTGCGCTACATCTATAACTAGGAGGCTGCAGTACATAGGAAAATTTCTCATTTCTTTCACATTTTTTTTGTGCGTTTGAGTTTGATATCTAAAAAATTTTGCTATCATTCATGCTAGCACATGTTTTCAGAAATGGGTGTTTTATTGTCGACCGTAACTCCGAATCATCTTTAGTGGTTGAGGTCAAGACTAAGTAACACCTTGACCCTTTATTGATGTAGTTGAATGAATTGGTTCTTGACAAGTGAAGAATCATTCTTCCAAGGATGGTGTACTTAGGTACCAATGAAGGTTGTGTGTACTATATATGGATGGATTGAGAAATCTAATTTTATAAGAAGCTCATGGCTACCTATATTCTATTCATCTGGGTGCCATAAAAATGCACCATGATCTTTAATATATCTATTTGTTGATGGGTTAAAAATGGACATAGTGAAATATGTGGCTAGGTGCCCTAAATGTCAACAAGTAAAGGTCGAGCATCGAAATCTAGGGGGTTTAACTCAAGAAATGCATGTTCCTACTTGGAAGTGGGATGACATTAAAATGGACTTCGTAGTGGGTTAGCCTCGGACACGCAGGTAAAATGACTCAATATGGGTTATTATGGAGAGATTTACAAAATCCGCTCACTTTATCCCCGTTAAGTCTACTTATTTGGCGGATGAGTATGCTAGATTATACCTCACGGAGATTGTGAGGTTTCATGGTACCCCTTTATCCATAGTATCAGACATAGGTGTTTAATTCACTTCACATTTTTGGAGGTCTTTTTAAAAGGGGTTGAGTAATCAATTGAAGCTTTGCACCAATTTTCATCCACAAACGGATGGTCAAACAGAGGGTACCATTCAAACCCTTGAAGATATGCTAAGAGATTTTTTGATTGATTTCAAAGGAAGTTGGGACGATCACCTACCTTTGATTTACTTCTCCTATAATAGTTGCTACCATTCAAGTATCTCCATTGCACCTTTTGAGACACAATATGGTAGGATATGTAGGTCTCTAGTTATGTTTGATGTAGGTGATCCTTCACTCCTTGGTCCTGAGTAAACATTAGAGAAGGTCCGCGTGATAAGGGATAGGTTGCGAACAGCCTATTGTCGGCAAAAATCCTATACCGACAATAGAAGAAAAGATCTCGAATTTGAAGTAGGTGACATGGTGTATTTGATGATTTCACCTATGAAAGGGGAGATTAGATTCGGCAAGAAGGGGAAGCTAAGTCCCTGGTATGTTGGTTCCTATGAGGTTTTGCCACGTGGCAGAAAGTTGGCATGTGAAATAAGACTACCTAGTTAAATAGCTTTAGTTCATACGATATTCCAAGTCTCCATGCTTATGAAATGTATTGGCAACCTTGTATACGTTCTCCCTATTGAAGGACAAGGTGTATATGAGAACCTCTCCTATGAAGAGGTTCCGGTGGAAATTCTAGATCACAAGTCCAGAAGTTGAGGAACAATGAGGTACACTCCATGAAAGTCCTATGGAGGAACCACCTCGTTGAGGGAACAACATTGGAGGCCGAGGACGACACGAAGTCCCGATACCCTCATATATTTCCTAAAAATTCTAGCCAAATTTTAGGTTAGTAGTACTCCTATTAAAAATTATTATTAATGTTAAATTTGGCTTGTTTTTCTTCAATGTGCATAGTTATGATAAGGTTCATGCTAGAATGGGTCTTCTTTAAAATATGCCCTTTTGCTTAAACTTGCACTTTTTTTGTGACCTTGTGTATAGTTGCTTTCATGAAATAGTAGTGAGCATGTTTAATGTGTCATAAAGGAAGTTTTGCATAATTTACTCTTGTTGTTATGTTGAGTTCATGTTCATTGTGAGAAGGTAGTTCCTCATTTCGTGAAGTTGAGCTCTTATATGTGGTAAATTGAGTTTTAAGCTGCTATGTATAATGTCATAGTTATATGTTTACTTGAGTTGTGAATTATCTCTATTGACTGTACTCGAAATGGTTTTATGTTGTTTATGTTTTTGTTGGTTGGGCTCCTAATCTTGAGTTAGCCTTTTCCAAGAAAAAGTTTTAGGTGTCATTGGGGGACGAATGTTCCTATGGTGGAGGAGAAATTGTAACATCCCAAAAGTCTATTACATGGTGTAGAACCTCACTACATGACCTAATACTGAAAACACTCTTTATAAACCTAAAATAATGTAATTAAATTGAATAGAAAATGTTATAGTAAAAACGTCAAGAAACGACCATGACGTACGCAGAATTGTGTAATATGATGTTGTGTTCATTTGCATGTTAAAATGTGTTTTAGCAGTCTGAATTGAATAAAATTTAATAAAAATGTGTTAAACACGTATAAGAGTGTTTCTAGGGTCAAAACATAAGGCTACGACTCCCCAAGACCCAACCTAGGGGTCCTTGAGGAGGACCCATCCATTGACACCAAAACTTCCATATTGGCAGTGTGCAACCACGAGCACCAATGACGAGACGTCGATTGGAAGATTCAGCGTTGTTTTCGGATGTTAGTTGACACTTAGTCAAAATAACAAAGAATATCCAAAACCGCCTTTATGTCACCAATGATTGAGTGACAGTACATGGGCGTTGATGGAGCTAAGTGGCGGAGATGGGGTCTCTCCGTTTAAAACCCCACTTCACTATCCAAAAATATTTTAGTTAGGGGTGGTTAGGGAACTTAACAATTAATTAATTAAGGTCTTAGGTCAATTTAATTAAGAACTATATAAATATCCTAAGGGAAACTAACTAACCTAAAACCTCATTACTTACCAAACCCACACCTCTCTAACTTCTCTCTAGTTTATGTATTCTTAAACTCAAACCTCCATTGAAGGAACACCAGATATACATGTCAAGGATGAATTCACCAAGGGGTTTATCTCATATTCGTGGCAATATCATCACTAAGGTATGGTTTATTTCACTCTTGGGATTCCTTTCCCCAAGAGGCCCTTTCAAAGATGATTTTCAAATTCCCAAAAACTAGAATTACAATCTATACATGGGTTCTCTTTTCAAAAAGAAATTATTCAATTGTGATGAATTATTGTCTTTTATCATTGTTTGAATAAGTATTTATTGTAAATTGTGGGTAATCAATCAAGATTGTCCCTTTGAACCCTTGTTCTTCCCTACACTTATTATGCCTTGAAGTTCTATAGTAACTTTGGAAGATGATGACTAAATGAATATGTAGAATAGTAATTTCTATGTATTACTTCTTGAATTTACCTTGTTCATTTATTGGCAATGAATTCTTTTGTAATTGAAGTATGAGGGAAATAAGGTATGAAGATTGAATATTCTTGAATTCAATTATGACATATGATTTACTTGGATTATAATACTTTTATGTATAATGTGTGGTTCTGATGTTGATATCAATCATTCCTCATACTTAATCCTAGATGATTGAATTGGTCATGAAATATGCAGGCATGTTAAGTTATTATTATTATCTGATCGAAAGTAACTTCTCATGATTATGATAAAGTGTTAAGTTAGAGGTTTATTCACTTGTATGTGGTTTTCTAAAGTTAAATGATAGTTCTCACATACGAATACCCATGATCTAGAATGATGAAATGTTCCCATAGGGGTGTAGAAGACACTAATTTAATCCTTTATGAAGAGTATTATGACTACAAAAGGGAAAAAATTCTTAGTATTGATAGGGTATGTACATAAGATGGAGGTCTCACGCTTAGTAAGTCTGGCCTCCCATGTGAGTTTCTTCACATTTAGTAAGTCCGGATTCTCATGAAATGTGGAAACCTCCACATTCAGCAATTCAAGGTTTCTATTAGCAATCTCCTTGACCCTTAACTATGTGCCCATATAGGACTATAGCTTAATTGATCCACCTAGATTTACATGTATGAATGGTTACACCTTAAGCAAGTGTTAAACCTCACTTTTTTGGTGTGGAAGGAGAATACCGGATTCCATGTAGCTCACATGGTCTTATGTCGGTGTCCCAATGTAAAAAAAAATAAATGACCAAGTCAAGATTGTGAATTATTATTAGGGCTTTTCCAAAAGGTTACTTCATAGGGTGAGGAAGAGTATTGGACTTCTCTTACTCATTGCACATATGGAATCCTAAAGGATTGTCTTAGTAGTGTTCTTGTATGATTATATTTATTACATGTTATGCATGCAAAGTTATATAAGATCTAATGAATCAAGCATGTTATAACAAAGTATGAGGTTGTGTTTTATGTTTGTCGTAGGTGGGTTGATGTGGTTCTTAGCCTTGGATACGGTTATTGGGTTCTATTCTTGGCATTGCTGAAGTGTTGCTTGGGGTTCCTATGTGTTGGGTTGACTTATATTGTTACATATATGTGCATGTTGAGGTATTGAACATTATGCATGGTTTTTACTAAATTGTGCTTTTTCTCATGCATTGATGATTTTAAGCATACAAACCATACTTATTACATGTGTTTTACTAACCCATATTTCTTCCTTTTATTCCACAAACATTGTAGGTTCCGTCCATTGAAGAGCTTCTAGGCCACTTTGCAAGGATACTTGGACTTCTTACTCCAAGTAGTTTGTGAGTTCTCCAAGTTGGAGGATAGTTCCTTTTGATATACCCTAGTAGTATTGTTATTCTCTAAAGACATTCCTTTCTTCCGTATTTATGAATATAATGTTGTAAGCCGTACGTGGCAATATGTACTTGTATAAGGGATATGCCCGAATGTTGTACTTCGTTTTCGATTTTATAATATAAGACAAAATATTATACTATTTTGTATATATTGATTATATTGAATAAACGAGAAGCCTATGTATGCTTTATATTTGAGTAGTCTAAGTAACTCCATTTATAGTATGTAAGAGGGATATGTCCTCAATACGTAATAAGTATTATTTTTGCCGTATTTTTGACCTATGATGTGTAATGATGAATGTTAAGGGCTAGTCTATGTCCTATTCGAGGATAAAGACGTCGATTACTTCTAGCGGGTGCTCCCCGGTCATGACATAAGTACTCCAAGTGTTGTTCGTTCACTTAATGTGAATAAAAATCCATTCTGACGTAAGAAAAGAAAGAGATAATCATTGGTTCTAATGTACTATGTCTTAGTGTAATAGGTGAACTAATGTGTCCTACTAATACTGCAATGCTGATACAATGTTTACATTTAATTTGTCGGCAAGTTATAGTTCTACTCCTACTAGGGATGTTTGAATGGAATGAAACACATATTGCCATATCTTAAAGGGAAAATTGATATGAACTTATTTTATTCCAACAAATGCAGTATAATTTATTGGTTATGCTTATCTAGGATATATATATAATCTAGACAAAGTTCGATCTTGAAAAGGCTATGTATTTATTTTTGGGGTACTGTTATATCTTTGAGATTTACAAAGTAATCTATGATAATATATTCCTCAAATCATACGGATAAAATTGCTATTAATGAACCAAGTAGAGAATGTGTGTGCTTGAGGTCCATGAATATCTCATTCAAGAAAAATATGGTTTGGGGTCTAATAAAGTACCAACCCCTTATATGAAGGTAATGCAACATGCATATAACAACTAAGGGAGGATCAATAGAAGGATATAGAACAAATCATTTCACCAAAGTTTTTTTCTATGAATATTAACTCCAAAGAATGTTTACATAGATGTATAATAGATTTGTTCAAGTAAAAATGTGTTTGACCTATTCACGAAGTCTCTACCAACTGCAACTTTAAATAAAATCGTTCAAAAAGTTGGAATGCGAAGATTAAAGTGTCTAAATTGATGTTCTCATTAGGTGAAGTTAATATATATTGAACTAGTTTTTCCCTAATGAGTTTTCATTGAATGATTTTTAAAGACGTAGCCTTGATGTGTATTAATACATATGTGTACTATTTTCCTTCACTAGGGTTTTTCTCTTTTAAAATTTTTCTTGTCGCACCTCGAGATAGAAAATGGGACCTGGAATCATAAGTGACCCCAATATAACACAATTGTAATAACATAAGCATAATAACAATAATAAAATGATGTGGAAGCTTATCATAAAGTAAAACTAAAATGATCGGGAATAACCATATACTAAAACTAAATATATAAAATCCAAGAGTTTATATAAAAGATATATCAAATTTAAATACTAAGTTGAATTTAACTATGTATGAAAATGGCCTCAAATTGACTAGAAGTGCTGGGACATGCCCCCAAGTTAAATGTAGAAAAAACCAAATTAAAAGACTAAAATACTAAAATATAAAATGACTATTATCCTCTGAGAATGAGGACACCACTTATGATGCTGAGCTAAAGATCGGGAATTGATCTATGCATGAGCTGGAAACTAAGAATCTAAACCTACATCAGGAGAAGATGTAGCGCATAGTATATGTAATTGCTTGAAAGTTACTAAGCATGAAAGATAAAGTACAACTGAATAACAACATAACAAAACAAAACAATGATGTAATGATATAATCTGAACAAGATACATATACTAAATTCTAAGCTAACACGATGCAATGACCAAATTTATGACTTGCTAATATTGAATACTGATTATACTGAAAATGTGGCCAGTGTAATATAGTCTAACTAATATGTGGAAGGTGTTAATAACTAAAAATAAAACCACATGAGCTAAAACTGGAGTCCAATCCATATGCCTCATCGAGAGGGCCCAATATATCCTGCCACATGTATAGAGTCATTACTGGTGTTATCACTAAATGATGCCCAAAGAGGAGACTTAAAGCCTATGTTGATCGTAGTTTGGGGACTATATGGGTGATTGGCCATGGTAAAAATCTGTAATATGCTAGTCCCAATAGATTAAGTGGTTAACAGATCATGATTGAATTACTATTATATACTGGATAACTCAAAACTGACGTCACTGAAAATGCACATTATTATAATGATAATGACACACAAAAAATAGAGTCATGTATATACGAAATAGATGGCCTAGTATGTGTAATTCAAGAACTAAAGAATACATATCTAGGGTTGAGAAATTTATGCAAGAAAAGAATTAATAGAATGATAATTTGATTTAGAACATTTATATAACTAGTTTATGATGATCTGCTAAAGTTCTTGAAACCTCATGTCTACTTAAAATAATGGAATAAAGAATCTTAATGAATTCTAGAGTCCTAAGTGTAAAAGGGACCAACTACTGAAATCCCACATACCTGGTGATGCATTCCAAAGAGAAATCTTCCGATTACTGGGTTAGAACTGACCTCTAATCTCCTCTTAAGCTCTTATTTTCTATGTTTTGATGAATGATATTACTTATGTAAGTTAATTTATGTTTCTAGGCTAAAACTATCCTAAACCACATAATTTAAAATAAAAAATATGTAGTTTAGTGGTAAAAGAAATAAGAAAAGACAAAAAGAACCCTTACTTAAACTATTGAAGGGGTAGACCACAGACACATTCACGGACAATAAAGGGGGCCACGGACCGTGAAGTGGGTTGTGGTCTTTTGACCAGTACCTACCACAGAACGGGAAGGTCCCTATGATCTTCACTTGGTTCGCTGGTCTGAGGTTCCATGTTCATGGTCCATTCCGCGGCACGTGTGGATTCACCATGGATAGCAAAGCTCCTCGTGGTTTTCACTTTGGCGTGGAGGCTTAAGGAATGCAATAGAGGAGTCTAATGTCTTTCACTGTACGAATGCCACCACAGTTCATTCTCAAGGCCAATTTTTCGTGAAGGGTCCCTTGGTTAGACGTCTTGGCCTTGTAGAGTATGTCACGACCGGGGAGCAAACCCTAGACGAATCCGGTATCGTCGTCCTGAGAGAGGATTAAGGCTAGCTTCTTAGCATTCGTCATTACATTTCATAGGTTAAAAAGTACAAAAAATTAACAATTTTCATTTATACGTTCATAGGGAAGTTTACAATGACCTCTCGCATACCACATAGGGAATTTAATTTTATTCCTCGCATATGAAACACACATAGGCTTCTCATTTAGACACCATTAAATTCATAGGAATTATTCTAATACTTCGTCACATATTAAACCATCTATAGCGACTACAAATAATTGACATAGGCAATCCAAAGTCAATATGCCATTATAGGCTTAAATTAATATCCAAAACATAATGGAAAGAAGAATCTCTTTAAGACCATAAAAGTAATGCCTCCATATTTTAAAAGCAGACACTACGGCAACTAATTCGAAATCATTAGTTGGATAATTTTTATCATGCACCTTCATTTGTCTATAGGTATAGGCTACTACCTTCCCATATAGCATAAGAACACACCCCTAACCCACTCGGGATGCATTAATTGATACAACAAATCCCTTGGGTACCCTCTAGTGAACTCAACACCGGAGCGGAGGTAAGCGTATATTAAAAAAATTGGAAGCTTTTTTCACATGCCTCCGACCACTCGAATTTAACTGTCTTTTGGGTAAATGTGGTCAAAGGATAATCAATTGACGCAAAACCATCCACAAACCTCCTATAGTACCCAGCTAAAACCAAGATACTTCTAATATCAGTTGGAGCCAATGGTCTAGAACAATTCTTAACAACAACGGTTTTCTTTCGATCGACTTAAATACCCTCACTGGAGATGATATGACCATGAAATGATACCGATCTCAACCAAAACTCACACCTACTATATTTGGCATATAGTTGGTATTCCATAGGGACTTGTAATACCACTGTAAAAATTGTCCATGTGCTCATTATCATTCTTTGAATATACGAAGATATTGTCAATGAAGATAATTACAAAGGAATATAGGTAGTTTCGGGACATCCCATTCATGAGGTCCATAAAATCATTGGGGCATTAGTGAGACAAAAGGACATTACTAGGAACTCATAGTGACCATACTTAGTTCGAACCTCTCACCCTAAGATTGTGATATCCCGACCTCAAATCAATCTTAGAAAAGTAGTTTGTCCCTTGGAGTTGATCAAACAATTCATCAATCCGAGGGAGAGGATACTTGTTCTTAATGGTGATCTTATTGAGTTGACTATAGTTAATGCACATCCTAAGGGACTATCCTTCTTAACAAACAACATCGGAGCTCCCCATGGTGAAATACTAGGTTGAATAAACCCTTTATCTAACAAGTCTTTGAGTTGAAGCTTTAGCTCTTTCAACTCCGTCGGAGACATACAATAAGGAGGGATGAAATGAGATTCGTATCTAGTAACAAGTCAATATCAAAGTCAATTTCACATTCTGGAGGAATTCTGGGTAGTCATCGGGAAAGACATCCGAAATGTTCTTCACTACAAGTAACGAATTATTAGAGAAATGTAGGACTCAGGATCTTAGACTCTTACACTATGGTAAAGACACCCTTTAGATATTATTTTACAAGCTTCTAAACAAGAAATGAGACGACCTCTACAAAATGAGATACCCCCCCCACTGTAATACAGGTTCGTTTAAAAATTTTAACTTAACCACTCTTTTTCGACAATCAATGAATGAAAAAGAAGAATGAAACCAATCCATTCCCAATATGACATCAAATTAACCGTATCAATCTCTACCAAATCTACCCACATAACTCTATTGGGCAAACTTATAGGACAACTCCTAAAGACTCTTCCAGCCACCACTGAGTCACCTAGTTGGGTTTTAAAAGAAAAATGTTTCAATTAAATTATCAGGTAGAACATCAAATATTTTAGCTACTAGAGGAGTTACAATTTACAAGATATCACCGGGATAAAGTAAAACATAAACAACAATAGAGAATGCATGTATCATGCCGGTGACCATGTCGCGAGACTCCTCTTGCTCACTGCTAGAGCGAAGAGCATAAAAGTGGTTCCTTTTTTTAGCTTCAGAACTAGTAGCACTAGCTTGAACTTGGCCAGTTCCCTTCTCTTGACTCCTTATATTAGGGCAATCTCTAACCTTGTGTCCAATCTTGCCATACACAAAGAAATTCACTGTCCCAACTAGACAGTCACCCTTATGTTTCTTACCACACTTGAAACAATTTGGTTTCTTGCAAGGTGAATTTCTGCTTCTTGCTTTTCGAGACTTAGGGTTAGACACTTATCCATGTTTGCCTTAGGTAATTTGGAAAGAACATAGTTGGAAGCCCTATTATTGAACCTAGGCTTTTCTTGAATCTCAAGCCTACCCTTTGAAGTACCTCCCTTATATAAGTTGTCCCTTTTAAACTCCTTACTCTTCAGTCTAGTCTCTTAAACTTGTTGTGCATGAAACATCAACCTACATATATCCATGCTGTTACTAAGAGTCACCAAATGACATTATTCAACCAAATCATTGGACATTATCGTCACAAACTGACTCATCTCATCCCTTGGGTTAGACACCAAGAAAAGAGCATACTCTCACAATTTGGTGAACTTGAATTAGAACTCTTGCACACTCATACATCCTTGACGAAGGTTGATGAATTCTTCGACTTTAGCCTCCCTTTTCTCGCTAGGAAAGAAACAATCAAGGAAAGCCTTATAAACACCTCCCAAGTGATAGGACCCGCTCTGAAGGCCATATTGTCTCTCCATTGGGTGTACCATGTTTGAGCTACATTATTGAGTTGATAGGAAGCTAGCTCGGACTTTTGTTTCAAAGTCAATCCCATAGCATAAAGAATCTTGTACACTCATGAATGATGTTTTAAGGATATCCACTAACTTTAGACCCATAGGACATAAGAGGGTTCAACCACATGAAGTTCCTCAAGCGGGAAGCCGTGGTACTAGGATTTTGTTGAACATGAGGCCCAACCTCCTGAGTTACTTCAGCCATCATGGCTTGAGCTTTAGAGGCTACCGCTTGAGCTTGGAAAGTCATGGCTTGTGCCAAGCTTAGTAATGCTACCCGATCCTTCCATCCTTTATTGGTGGAAGAATAACCGGAGCTTTGACTTGTGGAGGTAGTTGGTTGCCTTGTGGAGGGGCTTGGTTATCTAGGGAGGAACTCCCGCATAAGACAAATCTTTTTCCACTATCCTCACAGTCGTCCTTCTAGTATTCATCTCTTGTATCCACAAGAAACGGGTTAGAAGAAAAAGGGACATAAAGAGTTTCAACTCATAAGGCACGACTTTCAAGATTAACAATAAGTAAGAAATCCTAAACATCACATAGCCTCTCATTTATAAGTGTGGCACGCTTTACACCCATCAACAAGACTCTACATAAACGTAGTTCAATGAGACATCAATCATAGGATTTCTCTAACCTTATGCTCTGATAAAAAGTTTGTCACTACTGGGGAGCACGCCCTATATGCAACCGGTATCGACGTCCTCCGAGAGGACTAAGACTAGCCTCTTAGCATTCGTCATGACATTCATAGGTTAATAAATGTGGAAAATTAAAAAATTTCATGTATATCTAAATAAGGATTAAATAGAACTCTCCCATTCTACTTAAAGAGTTTACTTGGACTCTTTGCATATAAACCATACATAGGCTTCTCATTTAGACAACATAAAATACATAGGAATTAGTATAATACTTTTCTCATATTGAACCATCTAAAGCAAGTAAAAATTTTAGACATAGCCTATAAAAAGTCAATATGCCATTATAGGCTTATATAAGTATCAAAAACATAAAGGAAAGAACAATGTCTTTAGGACCATACAACTTCAAAGCTAGAATGTAGAAAAGGTAGCATCCCCTAACATGAGGACCTACCAACGCTTGGAAAAAATAATCTAAGACTTCTTCAAGCGGACTCCTACAAACTCAATGTCCGAACCTACATAGTAGTACAAATGTAAAGAAAATGGGTTTGTACAACCACTTGTACTAAGTATGGAAACATATGGATATGTAATGTTTGTAATCATGCTTAAAGGAATATTTGTCAAAATCATGCCAAATTACTTTGAAAAGCCTTATGCATAACAAATAATAGCAAATAATCATTTATTCTTTAACACAATACCATATACAATCCAAGACCAACATCATCAAGTAGAGTAAAGTTAACATGTATAGTAGCATATTAGAACCCATAATTTAAGCAACTCCAACATCATGTTATAACAACAAAGAATGTAAAAGAGTTCATAGCATAAGTGAAGAGGAAGAACTAAAGGTGAAGAACTTGTACTCACGGGACTTTTAAAAAAGATGACAATAGGGTTTCAAATAAATGGGCGGTGACAAAAGTCTTAAGTATTATGTGCAGGTGACAATTATATGATTAATGATGAAGGATTATGGAGTTTCCCTGAAGTTTAGAAGTTGACAATTTGGTCCATTGAATGAAATGAAGGGTAAAATGTTAAATTCAATAAAACCTAATTTAACCAATATTGGTTGGAACCCATCAGCAAGCTGTACCGAAAGGGAAATAAAATATTTTTCCCACCTCTAGTCGTATTCTTATTCTCCCTCTTCTTCTTCTTTTCCTTTTTCTTACTCTTCTTTACTTGCCTTTCTTCCTCTTTATATTTTCTTATTCTTTTCGTACATTATTGGTCTTGACTACTAGTCCTTGAGGTTTCTTGTTTTTATCTTCTTGAATCAGATTTAACTAATATAATCAGTGGATCAGATTTCATTTTGTATCAATTGGAATTACTTCATAAATGATTGTGGTGTCACACCAATGTTTTGATATATAAAATCACAAGTTCTTTGAAATTACTCAACATCATCTGGGTACCTGTAGCTTTGTAGATAATTTACATTCGTGTTTCCAACAGATTGTTATATGTTTCAACAATTGACTAATGGAATAAATTATGGTCATATGTAGTAAAATAAATGTTATTTCAATAGCAAAAGGATAGACATACATTGCAACATATAAATTTGTGAAGCTTCAACATATAAGTTAGACATGTAGCAACATATGACTTACATGTCACAACTTACATGATAGATATTTAACACCCTTGTAAATAATTGTTTCAAGTGTTATATCATATTTTTATTGCTTTATTATGGTTAAAAGTACAAAAAATTTGTCTAATTTGACATTTTATCATTCTTTAATCATACAATTTATTAATTAAGTCATCCTTGAAGGGACATATGTGGCAACCTAAGCACGTTTGCCTTTCAAAAATTGCAACAGAAATGTCATATATGGAATCATATGTATAGCAAACAAATGATCTTTTTAGGGATTAATTCAATCAAATTGTGACTAATTCAGCAAGTAGTACTACTATGTTGTCCTACAATATATCTAAGTAAAAATATATGGTCTAATATGACAACCTTCATCAATTCTATCAATGATTTTTACAAATACTATCATACGACTAGTTCATCATACAATGACGAAGTAACTACATATGATAGTTATATAAAACCCTTGTATATCATTGTTTCAAGTATTATAACATATATTTATTCCATAATTATGGTCCAAAATACTAAAATCATGTCAAATTAGACATTTTTCATTCTAAATTGCTCAATTTGTCGATTAAGCCATCATTGAAATGACATGTGACAATATATGCACGTTCTGTTGGAAATATTGCAATAAAAATGTCATATGTGGCAAGATATGTATATCATAAAATGGTCATTCAGGTGTTAATTCAATCAAATTGACACCTAATTCAACAGGTAACATTAATATATATTGCTAAAACATGTCTAATTAGTACAAAATTATAGTATAATATAACAAATTTCCTCAATTCTATCAATTATTTTTACAAAGATTATCATATCACTAGTTCATCATACAAGTAACTTCATATGATAGTTATATAACATCCTTGTATATCATTATTCAATGTGTTATAGCATATTTTTATTTTTTAATTATGGTTCGAACTACTAAAACAGTACACCATTTTCGGCCTACAGCAACACCACGTAAGTGTAGCCTAAACTAGCAAAAAGTGTGGCCTTTGATAAAAGGCTACACTTTTGGACATTCAGCAATAATTTTTAGGGGCTGCCCAAAAGAAGCGTAACCTTTGACATTAGGCAACACTTTTTAAATGTTGCCATCTTTGGCAACACTTATAAAACGTAGCCAAATAAGTCTAAGGGCACGCTTTGAAGACGTGCATTAGCAACACCTATTTTTTGTTAGACTACACTTAAAAGCGTTTCCTTTTAAGATTTATTGGTCACACTTAAAAAGTGTTGCCTTTTATTGGTCATCTATTGCAACATTTATAAAGTGTAACTTTATATCTCATCTATTGCAACACTTATAAGGTGTTACTTTATATGTCAGCTATAGCAACACTTATAAATTGTTACTTTATATCTCATCTATAGCAACACTTATAAAGTGTTGATTTTATATCTCATCTAGAGCAACACTTACAAAGTGTAACTTTATATCTACCTAAAGCAATACTTGCAAAGNATACTTGCAAAGTGTAACTTTATATCTACCTAGAGCAACACTTTCAATGTGTAACTTTTTATCTACCTAGAGCAACACTTACAAAGTGTAACTTCAACATTTATAAGCCTACATGTAGCACAAATATATATAATATATTTACATAAATACAAGTGACCTAAAACACAAAATGAACTAATTAATCATTAAATTGAAGCTACATATTTCAAATAAAATTCGAGAAATATTTCATGTACAACCAAAACATAGAAAGTGATTGCTTAAAGATCTCTAATATCAACAAGTTCCAAAAACCCAAAAGTGTCATTCAAACGTATATGACAACAATACAAAAATTTCTTCATCGTTTGCCACAATGGATCGAGTTTACTTCTGGCCAAATTCAAATTCAATTACCTGCATTTTCCTGCACATTTAAAATAAAATTATAAGTTTGTGAATTAATTGTGGAAGTGCATAATCAGAGAAAATTCACTGTAAGACAACCAATCCAAATCTAAATACAATTTCAATGTAAAAATTACACATTATAGGGACTACAACATTTGTGCAGTCTTCTGTTGTTGGCTCTCTCAAATTAAACTTCAAAAGTTTAATTTGTGCAGTCTTCTGTTGTAAACTTCAATGTAAAAATTACAAACAAGTAGTTCAAACAAACCAGTGATGACCACTGGAAAAAAGGTTCATAACATAGTTTAGAAGTGTCCACAAAAATCAATATAATAACATGATATCATATTTTCAAAGAACTGCAGCATAGTGCAGCTGCTGAAGGAAGATGGGGAAGTCAGACTAAGTGTGGGGTTACGGAGTCCACGACGGTCCGTCGAGTCTGTGACGGTCCGTCCTGCAGGTTCGTCATGAAGTTTAGAGAAGTAATCCAAGTACCCATATTCCAAGAGTTTAAGTGTTTTGGAACGAAGACCCTCGACGGACCGTCGTGGACTCCGTACCCCCACCCTTAGCCTTCCCCATCTTCCTTCAGCAGCTGCACTACGCTGCCACCTACGGACCGTCACAGACACGACGGTCCGTCGAGGGTCTTCGGTCCAAAACACTTAAACTCTTGGGATATGGGTACTGGGATTACTTCTCTGAACTTCATGACGAACCTGCAGGACGGACCGTCACAGACTCGACGGACCGTCGTGGACTCCGTACCCCCACCCTTAGCCTTCCCCATCTTCCTTCAGCAGCTGCACTACGCTGCCACCTACGGACCGTCACAGACACGACGGTCCGTCGAGGGTCTTCGGTCCAAAACACTTAAACTCTTGGGATATGGGTACTGGGATTACTTCTCTGAACTTCATGACGAACCTGCAGGACGGACCGTCACAGACTCGACGGACCGTCGTGGACTCCGTACCCCCACCCTTAGCCTTCCCCATCTTCCTTCAGCAGCTGCACTACGCTGCCACCTACGGACCGTCACAGACACGACGGTCCGTCGAGGGTCTTCGGTCCAAAACACTTAAACTCTTGGGATATGGGTACTGGGATTACTTCTCTGAACTTCATGACGAACCTGCAGGACGGACCGTCACAGACTCGACGGACCGTCGTGGACTCCGTACCCCCACCCTTAGCCTTCCCCATCTTCCTTCAGCAGCTGCACTACGCTGCCACCTACGGACCGTCACAGACACGACGGTCCGTCGAGGGTCTTCGGTCCAAAACACTTAAACTCTTGGGATATGGGTACTGGGATTACTTCTCTGAACTTCATGACGAACCTGCAGGACGGACCGTCACAGACTCGACGGACCGTCGTGGACTCCGTACCCCCACCCTTAGCCTTCCCCATCTTCCTTCAGCAGCTGCACTACGCTGCCACCTACGGACCGTCACAGACACGACGGTCCGTCGAGGGTCTTCGGTCCAAAACACTTAAACTCTTGGGATATGGGTACTGGGATTACTTCTCTGAACTTCATGACGAACCTGCAGGACGGACCGTCACAGACTCGACGGACCGTCGTGGACTCCGTACCCCCACCCTTAGCCTTCCCCATCTTCCTTCAGCAGCTGCACTACGCTGCCACCTACGGACCGTCACAGACACGACGGTCCGTCGAGGGTCTTCGGTCCAAAACACTTAAACTCTTGGGATATGGGTACTGGGATTACTTCTCTGAACTTCATGACGAACCTGCAGGACGGACCGTCACAGACTCGACGGACCGTCGTGGACTCCGTACCCCCACCCTTAGCCTTCCCCATCTTCCTTCAGCAGCTGCACTACGCTGCCACCTACGGACCGTCACAGACACGACGGTCCGTCGAGGGTCTTCGGTCCAAAACACTTAAACTCTTGGGATATGGGTACTGGGATTACTTCTCTGAACTTCATGACGAACCTGCAGGACGGACCGTCACAGACTCGACGGACCGTCGTGGACTCCGTACCCCCACCCTTAGCCTTCCCCATCTTCCTTCAGCAGCTGCACTACGCTGCCACCTACGGACCGTCACAGACACGACGGTCCGTCGAGGGTCTTCGGTCCAAAACACTTAAACTCTTGGGATATGGGTACTGGGATTACTTCTCTGAACTTCATGACGAACCTGCAGGACGGACCGTCACAGACTCGACGGACCGTCGTGGACTCCGTACCCCCACCCTTAGCCTTCCCCATCTTCCTTCAGCAGCTGCACTACGCTGCCACCTACGGACCGTCACAGACACGACGGTCCGTCGAGGGTCTTCGGTCCAAAACACTTAAACTCTTGGGATATGGGTACTGGGATTACTTCTCTGAACTTCATGACGAACCTGCAGGACGGACCGTCACAGACTCGACGGACCGTCGTGTCTGTGACGGTCCGTAGGTGGCAGCGTAGTGCAGCTGCTGAAGGAAGATGGGGAAGTCTAAGTGTGGGGTTACGGAGTCCACAACGGTCCGTCGAGTCTATGACGGCCCGTCCTGCAGGTTCTTCATGAAGCTCAGAGAAGTAACCATTAAGGATCTATCAAACATAATAAATCTACCCACAAGATCTTCTATTAAAGGTCAAGCTCTAGATGGTTTGTCTACGCTACAAAGGTAAAAGTTTGCAAACCGTTAAACTCTATACTAATAACAATAGTATTATAATTGTCTAGCATGTAGACATTTTAATCACAGGCTGCAGCACATTAATACTAACAGCCACAACCACCTAGCTAACAGACACCAATATTAATAAAATAGCAATAGCTTCATAAAGGTGCAGACAGACCATTGAAAGACCAGCTACAATATCCTTTACAATGAGCTGGATTCAGAAGCTAAAGGTAGAAAATAGTGTCATCATTTTTTAATTGAACACCATTGGCATCTGCCATAAAACATAATGTGTTAGCCACAGACTCCTCAACTGCACAATACTAAAAGAACAGTTATTCAACTAACGATTCGAATGCTTAAACCAAAAACAAAAACATTTTTAACAGTTATAAATTGGTGGACTAAACTTAGACAAGTAAAAATAAGTTTTGAATTTCATTAACAGGAACACCAACTAAACTAGAAGAAAAACAATATGGACATTATTAACAGAGAATTTTAAATACAAAATACCTTTTGAAGAACCGAATCTTGAGATGATCCCGAAGAATATGGATGATTTGTGCCTCTTACAACTTGTGCACTACTTGCATCAATAGGTGAAGCAAGGTTAGATCCAACACACCCTGGTGTATCTTGAAAATTCAATCCAGGGTTGTTTTGCAGCAATTGAGTGAATAAATGTCGCATTTCTTCTCTCAATTCTTCCTTTAGAGAAGTGATTTCATCGGCATGCTTTTGTTTTAGATTGTTAATTTCCTCATCTTTCTTCAAAGAACTTGTTGTCACTGATCTACAATAGCACCTAACTCGACCAGGCTGCTCCTTTCCAAACACTGCCCTAAATGCATCATCAGCTGTTTCCCCAGAATTTTGGCGATTTTGAAGTTCAGCCTATTGAATAAAATTGTCATCCATAGTGAATTGTAAGTACTATTTCATTTCCACTACTATGATAGAGATCAAGCATTAAAACATTATGAAAACTTTTCGTAAAAAATAATTAAACAATGTCGACAAATAATTGATATCTCCTCGAACTTGCACAATAAGAAGAAGAAGAAGAAGGCATACGTGATTAAAATTTAATGTAGTCAAACTCCCCACAATATAAATGTTAAGTCTGAATAAAGTTCACTAATAATCCTCTTTGAAAACTTACTATTGCAACTTGGGTATCAGCCTGGATTTCCTTTCCCTTCTTGGTACGAGATGCAATAAATATTTCAGGCTTTGATGGTTCTTCGTTGTTGTCTTTGGCTGCACGCTACAGATTATATCAAAAGAAATTTTAAAAAATCAGTAAGTTCTTATAAAGTACAAAAAAATGAAAATCAAATTTTGTATGAATGTCAGCTAAGTATTACCAATGCCACGCGTACTCTACCAAAATTAATAGGTCCCATTCGATGCCTCCACTTTTGTTTTTTCCTGTTTTGAGAATTCATCTCGCATATAGCCTATTGTTAAAAACAAAGAGATAATTGAATTGATATGTATAAAAAGAATAGATATGACACAGAATTAGTCGATGAGTGGAAATGCACCATTTTAACCTTACTTGAACAGTTGGGTGTTTCCAATACTCGATCAACTGGCGGAATTGATTATGTGGAATGCCATCAGGACATTTTGCTAGCATATCCTCAAGGGTACTGTTTTTATCAAAAAAATTCTTTTTAATTTTTTGCTTGTGTCGCCTCCAAGCATCACGAAGACCAGTCATCACCCACTTCTTTCCTTCTACTGGAAGTAGAAATTTGGACTATGCAAAATAAAATATATTTAGTTTCAGTAAGTAAAAAAAAATATGAATTCTCAAGAGTGGTTGTTTTTACATTGACGTATTCCCACATGCGCTTTTTAGTATCATTTGGCACCACATGCCAACTAGTGTACATCAAGCTGATGAATCTAGGATTCCTTGCAATTGTTCCTATAAAGTTGCTTAATTGTGACACTATCTTATTAGTTGGTCCCACCGCTTGTCCTTTATCAAATGTCACCTCCTTTCTTTCTTCCAAATTTCTTGCATGAATATCCTTACATGTTGTATGTCCTCGAACTTTTTTTGGCTTCGACATTTCTAGATTGATGTAACAGACATTAAATAAGATATTTCTTTTATAATGAGTTCTAAATCTTACAAGGTTTAAAACATACCTTTTGTACTACAATCAATGTCAATTTCCTCTTCCTGTTCCACATGATCATCCAATCCTTTGTTATGTTCATTAATAATAGGAGTATGAATAAATTCGACATCACTTGTTGTGTTGTTGTCACGTTTTGTTTCATCATCTTTGTGTATCCCTTGATCTTTTAGAAACTGATCAAGAGTACTAGCTGGTATGACCGGCTTCCTCTTTACCTGTTTGCAATTCGGTAGATCAAGAATATCATGTCGTGCCTCTCCATTACCTAGTGTTGTTCCAGTCGCATGTGCTGAAGCAGTAACATCTTTATTGAATGACGTATGGAACCTAGAATTATTCATAGGAAGTTTAGTTCCATTATCTTGAATGGACTCTTCAAATTGAAATAACATTTGTTTAGTTTGTCCTTTCCCTGCAATCATACGTGAGGTTCTAAGCTCTTCCCTTGAAGACGATTGAAAGACTGATTTGTGCCCAAGCAATTTACACTTTCCTTGTTGTGGAATGAAATCCTCAAAATTCTTTCTTTTATGTGATATTGGTGCCTGCTCTTTCTTAGCTTTATCATTGCGTTCATTTGCATGTTGTTCTCTCTTAATCTTGAATTTGTTGTCCAATTCAGCACTTGATCGGTATTGCATATCAACATCCAGATTCTTCAATGGACTTTGAGATTTATTTGGATTCAAACCCTTTTTCTTTAGATTGTTGATTGATTCATTGTTTTTGCTTTGTTTAAATCTCTTTAATTTGTTTCCCAATAGTAAGTAAACCTACAAAATAATAAGATTGTTTAAGTGAAAGAAGTAGCAGCAATGTAATTTTGATATAAGGTAAAGAGTTGTACCTCTCTTTGAGCGACAAACTCAGGACAACGACCAAACCAGAAGCAACTTCAAACTACAGAGTTGAATGCCTCTAATGCCAACTGCCTGATAATAAAATGAAACCAGAAAGTATATAAATAACAAACAACCAAATCAAGCAAAAATCAGCTAGAAGTATAGGTTCCTCAATAAAATAATAATCAGATAAGAAGGCAACATATTAGATTCCACAGATTAGATATATTAATGTATTTTACCAAAAAAACTATTATATTACAAAAACAGTGAGTGAGCACTATATGATCATCACAACAATAATGAAACTCATGGTGTGTCTTATTCAGACTCTTCTTCAGACTCGACTTCATCATCAGACTCATCTTCATACTCATTTTCAGACTCGTCTTCAAACGCATCTGAAAACTCATCTTCATACTCATTTTCAGACTCATCTTCGAACTCATCTTCATACTCCTCTTCATACTCGACTTCAGTTATTGATTGACAAATTCCTCCACAGGCACATCAATGATTGTTTCTGGTAAATCAGTGCTTGTTAAGAGTACTTCACCATTATCTTATGGTATAGATGGACCCTTCGAATGTTCAGATGGCTCATTTTCATAATTTTGTGGGAGATTAGATTCAACTTCATCACCCAGGTTAAACAAGTCTCTTGGAACAGTCTTCATAACATAATGTTTATCTTGATCATATGGATCTTGCACATAGAAGCATTGGTGTACTTGAGATGCAAGCACAAAAGGCTCTTCCTGAGAGCATCTCTTGTAAAAATAGACANTAGTGCAGCTGCTGAAGGAAGATGGGGAAGTCGGACTAAGTGTGGGGTTACGGAGTCCACGACGGTCCGTTGAGTCTGTGACGGTCCGTCCTGCAGGTTCGTCATGAAGTTCAGAGAAGTAATCCCAGTACCCATATTCCAAGAGTTTAAGTGTTTTGGAACGAAGACCCTCGACGGACCGTCGTGTCTTTGACGGTCCGTAGGTGGCAGCGTAATGCAGCTGCTGAAGGAAGATGGGGAAGTCTAAGTGTGGGGTTACGGAGTCCACGACGGTCCGTCGAGTCTATGACGGTCCGTCCTGCAGGTTCGTCATGAAGTTCAGAGAAGTAATCCCAGTACCCATATTCCAAGAGTTTAAGTGTTTTGAAACGAAGACCCTCGACGGACCGTTGTGTCTGTGACGATCCTTCATACTTGCCGTCGAGGGTAATGAAGAGAGCACAAGTGTGAGACGACGAAGTCCATGACGGTCCGTCGTGACCACGATGATCCGTCGAAAAACCTCGTTTTTGAGGTTAGACTCCGCATTGTTAGACGCTGGATTATTAGTTAGACTCTGTAATATTATTAGGTTATCTTGAGACTTTTATCATTGAGTGTTGGTGATTTTTGTTTATTATTCAAGTGAACTTTCGGATTTTACTCTTTCTCATTGAAGTAAGTTTGAGCGTATCACTCCCTCTCTACCCCTTCTAAACTTGAAAAATATATCCTATATCGTCCATATCTAAGGCATATGATTCATTTTCTATATAGTGCAACTCAAAATACAAAGAAAGTTTAGCAAATTCATACTACGAGGTGATCCCAAAACAACTAAGAAATATTCAACTAAAGTTTCTAATGTACACTTGAAAATGCAATATCATTCCTATGCTACAGAAAGACTGAAAGAGTCATATAATTTTTATATTGTTCAAATTGACTATGTCTAACTTAGGTATAGTTGTTTTAATAGGTTTAGCTTCTTTAAATATTTTCTTGTAAAGGGAGAATATCCCTAATTTATGTAATCTCTCTAGATGCTTAGTCTTTGATTACAAACTCATTGTATGGGTTGAGTTGACTAACCTTAGGAGGTAGGTCAATTCGTATCAACAACACAACAATATCAAAACCCTAAATTAAAATTTAGACATTCAAAGATACACAAGAATATCAAAACCTAAAAGCTATAATTAAGACTCTTAGAGATAAAATTTCATACCTTATAAACACTTTTGCAACAACCGAAGACGTGAGGCGTGTTCATGTGTGAACCATTTTGTACATCTGTATAATCCGACGGAACAACTCGTTAACAAAGAATCTGTGATGAAAAGAGCAACTCATCAACAAAAAATATGTGCCGAAAATCACTTTCTTCACCTCTTCGATCTTCAACAAGTAATCTGTAAACAATTTTGATGGAAATCTGTAAAGGAAATAGTATTTTCGAAATTGGGGAAAAGAACGTCTTACAGTAAAAAAGCTTGGAGCATAGAATCAGTTGGTCAACATCTACTTAGCTCAGCTCCTCCGATTTTCAGGTCCTCCAATTTTCAGCTCCTTAGATTTTAAGCTCAGCTTCAGTCTTCAGTTCTTCTCTTCAGCACCTCCGATTTTCAGCTTCCTCCCTTCGATTTTCAGCTCACCTTTAGTCAATTTGAAGTTCTGGAGAAGAGAAATCGTGTGATTTTTCAGCTATGTTCTGGAGCATATGTTCTTGAGCATATATTTGTTTTTCCTAATATTTATTAATTATTTTTTTGGACAATAAAAATGGGAGGGAGAGTAGAAATGTTGGAGGGAATATAATATTTTGGTGAAATTTTTTAGGCCACACTTGTAAAGTGTTGTTTTTACAATAATAAAATAGGACCCTTTAAAAGTGTGGCCATATATATAAATAATTGTTGCTATTAATTTCATACTATGGCAACACTTAAAAAGTGTAGCCTATACCATTAAAGGGTACACTTTACAAGTGTTGTCAATATTATTGTTGCCAGAACATAAAAATTTCGGATACATTTTAAAAGTGTTCCCAAAAATACTTTAGGCAACACTTTTCAAGCGTTGATCAGATTAAGTGTTTCCATAGGCCTTAAATGGTGTAGTGAAATTAGGTCCAATTTGCCATTATTTCATTCCTAAAACATTCAAATTATCGATTAACTCATTCTTTAAGTGATATATTGGAAAAAATTGCAACAGACATGTCATATGTAGCAATATGCATGTATTGTTAGAAAAATTACAACAGACATGTCAAATGCGACAACATATGTATATCATAAAATAGTCTTTTTTGGGTTAATTCAATTTAATTGTAACCTAATTCAACATGTAACACTAGTATATAGTCCTACAACATGTCTAAGTATAAAAATATGGTCTAATACAACAACATTCATCTATTTTATCAATTATTTTTACAAACACTATCATACCACTAGTTCATCATACAATGACCAAGTAACTTCATATGATAGTTATACAACACCCATATAAATCATTGTTCCAAGTGTTATAACATATTTTTATTGTTTAATTATGGTCCAAAGTACTAAAATTTTAGTCTTATTTGACATTATTCCATTTTTAAATCTCTCAATTTATCTATTAAGTCAACTTGTAAGTGACATATATGGCATGATTTGCACGTTCTGTTGGAAAAATTGCAACTGGTATGTCATATGTAGCAATATATGTATATCCTAATATGTCTCTTTTGGGGTTAATCAATTAAATTGTCACCTAATTCAACATGTAACATTAATATTTAGGCATACAACATGTTTAAGTATATAATTATGGTCTTAAACAATAACCTTCATTAATCCTATCAATTATTTTTATAAAAAAAATATCATATCTTTAGTTCATTACACCATCAAATGATACCTATATAACAGCATTGTACATCATCGTTCCAAGTGCTATATCATATTTTTATTACATAATTATGGTTCATTGTAATAAAATTTTATCCAATTTCATATTTTTACGTTGCTATATCGCTCAATTAATTTATTAACCCATTATTGAAACGTTATCTGTAGCAACATATGCACGTCCTATTGGAAAAATTCCAACATACATGTCATATGTTGCAATATATATCCTTTACGTTGGAGAACATGTAGATAATTTTGTGGTGTTTTTTAGAGTAGAAATTATATATGGTTTCACAGATACAACATTTCTTCATTTGCATCATAATTGACATTTATTCAAACATAATAATAATAATAATTATTATTATTATTATTATACTAATAATAATAATAATAATAATAATAATTAATATAAATATTATTGGCAAACATGGACAATCGATGACAATATAATGTTGCCACACATCTCCTTTCTATTGCAGATGTTGCCGCATATATTTTTTCTTTGACATACGTTGTCACATATATCCTTTCTGCTGTGATAAAAGAAATTTGTGGTATTTTTTAAACAGAGATTATATATGTTGCCCTTAACACCACATTTCTTCCTTTCAAACAGAATTGATGTTTGTTACCAACAAAATAAAAAATAACAATAATCACTAATATTAATATTATCACCAAAAATGAACAACTGGTCACCATGTAATGTTCTCACTTATCTTCTTTATGTGGCATATGTTACCACATATCTTCTTTATGTGACATATTTTAGCACAAATCTTCTTTCTATGACATATGTTATCACATATTTGGTGAAAATGTAATATTGCCACATATCTCCTTTCTGTGACATATGTTACCACATATCCTCTTTATGTGACATATGTTACCACATACCTTAATTGTGTGACATATGTTACCACATATCTTTTTTTTCTGTGATATATTTGCCACATATATCATTTCTGTTGGGGAACATGCAGATAATTTTGTGGTGTTTTTTACAATATAGGTTATATATGTTTCCACAAACACCACATTTCGTCTATTCATTCATAATTGACATTTGGTCCGACAACAAAAAGTAATCATTAATATTATAAGCAAAATTAACACTTCCAATTGTTTTATACAACTTATCAATACAAAATTAATTCACAATTGTATGCATAACCATCAATCTAATAAATGGTGGATATTGTTGTTTCACATCATAATTGATCACTTCGACTTTTTTCTCTTTCTCTTTACCTTTCTTTTTCACTTTGTACTACTCCTCCTTCTCTTTCTCCTTCTCTAGGTCCTTCTCCTTCTTGTTCACCTTGCTTTTGGTGTTTGAGTGTGATAAGGAGCATTAGTCATTATTTTTTTCTGTTTCACTAATTATATATAGTGATTGAGAAATAGATTCTTTAAAAATGTCCACAAAACAACAACAAAAAGCAAAAAGAAATGAATTTTCACTGAATGTTAACAATATATATACATTTATAAAAATTAGAGATTTTTGGATTTGTTAACTTTCTTTTAAAACTAATAAATAATAGGTAACATTAAATCATTTTCCTTTTTCCACATTTATAGAATGATTTATTCTTCATTAACCCAAGAAAAAAACTAGTATTGTTCGAAAATTGTAAAATCTCCCAAAAAATGACTTACCCATTTTAAGTCGAACACAGTCTTTTTAGTTCAGAGAGGAGAGTGTCACGATAGGAGATAAGAAGGTAGAAAAGATAATGGGGAAGAATATTAGTTTTGATTGTTGTATTTTCGTATTTTCATATTTTCTTAAGAAAAAAGAAAAAGAAAAGAGAGAACATCGGGAAAAGAATAATAGAAAATCCTATTTTCGTTCACTTTGATTTAAAAAAAAGGTTTGGATAGATTATAAAAATTTGAAAAATGAAGTGCTTTTTTGTCTTTTATAAAAGATTAGAATGTTTTGAAAATGTTAATTTGGTTCAAGGTTTACTTTATTACATTTTAAAGAGGATTTGACTGGCTCTTGGTCAATCTGTCACAAAAATCCTAACCAAGACTTATTTGACAGATTTTATTTAATTTTCTCTTGTATAAGGATGGAAATTTATAAATTGAGCTAAAGGTGAAGAACTGTGCAAGAGATTTCTTTGACACTGAAGATCATCGAATCGAGCTGCAGCTGAACAGCTGAAGAAAGACGCAATGAGCTGAAGATGCTGAGCTAAAGGTAAAGAAGTGAAGAGTGGAAGATAAAAAACTGAAGAGTTGAGATGAAGATTTCTCTAATATCTATTTTTTCAAGTTTGAGGACCTATTTCTTTAATTTGAAGTTGTTGTATCTTAGATTTTGGACTTCTTTTGTAACACCCTGTAGCCAAAACAGACAAAAAATTAGTTTTTCAGAAAAATCTACATGTGCTACCAATGGTGGCATCAACGGACCGTAGCCTGAACCACGATCCGTCCTGCACAACCGTCGATGGGATCAGAAACTCCCAAAAAATTCAGCTTAGAAAAATTGGTTAAGTTTTGGACGATGGACGGACTTACAATTCGTAGGTAAAACGACGGTCCATATTCCTTGACCGTCAATAAAGAATCCATTGAACCACTCTCTGACAAGAGCTATAGATGACCAGCATGGTTCATAGGTGGACCTACGGCTCGTAGGCAGAAAATTTGCAGCCAGTTAAGGGGAAATAAAGTTAGGTCAACTTAAAATGATCATAACTCTTAGCACAAAATTAATTAGGTCTCCCATGACCTGCCCACAGATAGATAATTGAATTATCTTTCCATAGCCAGAAACCTTGGTAAAATCAGACATTTGAGTAAAAAGTTATGCCCATTGTAGTAAAGGCCTGTCGAGCAAGCCCTCACGACGGGCCCAACGATGGGGCGTCAGGAACACGACGAACCGTCAGTCCTTGCCATCATGAGGCCCGACATCAACCTTCCCATGGGTATTTTTCACCTTTCCCACTCCGTTTAAACCCTAAGTTACGTCGTTTTGACCCTAAATCATCTGATATTAGTCAGTTTAAGCCTAGAAACACCAAGTCAAATATTTAACCAAATATTAGAAAATTAGAAGCAAGAGAGGAGAAGAAAGCTCAAGAATCGTAGTTCTAGAATTTTGATATAACGTAATTAATTAATTAAATATATGTTCCAAATTAGATTATAATATTATTACTCAGATTATAACATGAATTTCAGAACTATCGCTTTGTATTTCTTTGGTTCTTGAATTAAACATGCTAGGTCATATATTTCAGACAATTAAGATATACATGCCTCAGTTATAAATGCATTAACCAGATTAATTGTCGCATTCTAAGTGTGCATGTTCAATTTCGAGCTATCTATTATTTAATGAAATTCAGATATAATTAGTTAATTCACTTAATTCATTGGGATTAGCATAATACAGAGTTGGGCTAGGGTTTAGCGTACCCAATAGTCCTAAGCACTACTAGCGGAGTAGGTTGTAAGTCCCCTCTGTGGGCAATCAGTCTAGTGATCACGCCAGCATGTCTTTATACCTTTGTCAGGGTATATTGGGTCCTCTCGATGGCCCGTATAAATCGTACTCCACATTTAACTTATGTGATTTTATTATCCGTTATTAGTAGCTCCCACAGTTCAGGCAGAATCTCTACATTGACCATTTATCAGTATATTCAGTATTCAGTTTGAGCATATTATAAATTCATCATTACATCCAGTTAGCTCAGATATCAGCACATCATGTTCAGATTATTATACTTGTTTTTGTGCTTGTTCAGTTATGTTTTATTTCAGTTCTACTCTATCCTACATGCTCAGTACCTTTCAAGTACTGACGCATACGTGCGCTACATCTTCTGGGGATGTAGGTTCACGTTCTCAGAATCCAGATCACGGATAAATCGATTTCCCAATCTCCATTTGAGCAGATTCAGTGGAGAGTCCTTATTCTCCGAGGATAACAATCATGAGTTTAATTTCATTCTTTAGTCATCTAGTTTCAGTTTTTTCTAGATTTAGCTCGGGGTTGTCCTAGTATTTCTAGTCCAGTTTAGAGGCTTATTTCAATGTAGTTAGATTCGGCTTAGTATTGAGATTATATTTCTTTTTTATTAAACTCATTATTTTCAAATTTCTCAATTATAGAATATGGGTATTCCCCATCTTCCCATTTTAAGTATGATATAGCTTCCACAATTGTTTATTATCTTTAGTATGCTCATGATCATGCCATAATGATTAGCTTGGGATCACTTGTAGTTCTAGGATCCGTGTTCGCGTCTCGGGGGTAGCTCGGGGTATGACAAAACTTTGTATCAGAGCACTAGGTTCAAGAGTCCTAAGATGTCTGAAAAAGCCGCACTAAGTAGGGTCATTTTCATGGGTGTGAAGTGCACCACATCTAATGAGAGGGAGTCTATGAAGTGTTTTAGGAAAACTTCATTTTGTTGTTACTCTTATTGTACGTAAGGTATTATCGCGTTCCAATCAAACTTGACATTCCACATTTCAGATCATGCCTTCTCATAGAGCTTAGGCATGGAACTCTAATGCATGCAATGCTAACGCAATTCCTCTAATACCAGATAAGGAAGTTCAAATGAAGACTTTCAGAATGCCAATACAGCTTTTGGCTCTGAGTTAATAACAACAAGAACAATCAACAGGTTTGAGTTCCTACTAATAGAAATGATCGATTAGTGGCAGCCAGAGTTTGTGATTTTGTTAGAATGAATCCTCCTAAGTTTTCAGGGTCACAAGTTGGTAAGGACCCACAGAAGTTCATTGAAGAGGTCAAGGAAATATTTGATGTGATGTCAATAACTGGTAGTTATATGTGAGATTGGCATCCTACCAACTCAAGGATGTGACTCACATATGGTTCACTCATACAACGGACTTGACTTTGTCTTTTATAAATCAGTATAGCAGTCCGATTCAATGTTAGTCTAGAAACTCTCTCAGAACCTTTCTCAGTCTCTACTTAGTCGGTGACCCAGTTATAGCTACATGGGTATACAGAAATTGCTTTGTCACATTCTCTTAGAAAGTCACCTTAGCAGATCTAGTAGATTGGTCACACTCATGTTATTCCTCAGTCAATTACAGAACTAGGATTCTTCATTTTCATTTTCTAGACGAACCAATCTTAGAATGGAAAGGTAATAGATTAGCACCTATGGGTCGATTTATTTTACCTTAAGGCCAGAAAGAGTACATATAAAGGTTATCTCTATCATCTAGTTCGGGTTAAGGATTCTAGCCTTGAAAACCCAACTCTTGAGTTAGTTCCAGTAGTCTATAAATTTCCAGAAGTATTTCCAAAAGATCTTCCCGGGGTTCCTCCCGAAAGGGAAATCGACTTTGGAATTGATCTCCCTCCAGATACCCAGCCTATTTCTATTTCTCCTTACAGAATGGTTCCAACAGAGCTTAAGGAAAGAGCAGTTGAAAGACCTTCTAGATAAGGGTTTCATCGGATCTAATATTTCACCACGGGGTGCACCAGTATTTTTCGTAAAGAAGAAAGACGGTTTTCTCAGAATGTGCATTGACTATAGACATTTGAACAAGGTCACAATCATGAATGAGTATCCAATCCCCAGGATTGATGACTTGTTTAACAAACTTCAGGGTGCTAGTCATTTCTCAAAGATAGACCTCAGATTGGGTTATCATCAGCTCAGAGTCAAGGATAGTGACATTTCGAAAATAACCTGCAGAACTTGGTATGGTTATTATGAATTTTGTAGTTATGTCGTTTAGACTAAACAATGCTCCAGCAACTTTCATGGATTTGATGAACAGAGTGTTCAAAAGTACTTAAACTTGTTTGTTATTGACTTCATAGCTGATATCCTCATTTTCTGTAGGAGTGAGAAAGAACATGCAAGTCATTTGAGAGTTGTTTTGCAGACTCTCAAATATTGCCAGTTATTCGCGAAATTTAGTAAATGTGGGTTTTGGTTGCAATCCGTCGCTTTCCTTGGTCACAGTATATCTAGCAAAGGGATCCGCGTAGATTCACAAAAGATAGAAGAAGTAAAACAATGGCCCAGACCTACCTCTGCTAGCAATATAAGATGTTTCTTAGGTCTAGAAGGTTATTACAGAAGGTTCGTGGAAGGATTTTCATCCATAGCCTTACCATTGACTAGGTTGACTTAGAAGATGGTCAAGTTCCAATGGTCATATGATTGTGAGAAAAGCTTCGCAGAATTGAAAACTAGATTGACTACAGCTCCTGTCTTGACTATAATAGAGGGTTTAGATGGTTATGTGATCAATTGTGATGCATCCAGAGTTGGCCTTGGTTGTGTGTTGATGGAAAGAGATAAGGTTATATGTTATGCCTCTAGAAAGGTTAAGGTACATGAGAAGAACTATCAAACTCATGACCTCGAGCTTACAGCAATGGTGTTTTCACTCAAGATGTGGAGACACTACTTGTATGGTGTTCATGTAGATGTGTTCACCGATCATAAGAGCCTTCAGTATATGTTCATCCAGAAAGAGTTGAATCTTCGCCAGAGCAGATGGCTTGAGTTCCTTAATGATTATGATATGAGTTTGCATTATCATCTTGGAAAGGCGAATGTAGTTGTTGATGCTCTTAGTAGATTATCTATGGGTAGTGTAGCCCATGTTGAGGAAAAAAGAAAGGAGCTAGTGAAGGATGTTCACAGGCTTTCTCGCTTAAGAGTTTGCCTTATGAGCTTATCAGACAAAGGTGTAACAGTTCAGAATGGGGGAAAACGTCTTTGGTAGTGGAGGATAAGGAAAAGCAAGAGAGTGATTCGATCATGCTTGAACTAAAGGGTGCAGTCACAATCAAAGAGTGGAGGTTTTCTCCCAAAGGGGAGATTGTGTACTTCGCTACAAAGGTAGATTGTGTGTTCCTGATTTGGGAGAGTTTAGGCAGCATATTCTTGCAGAAGCTCATAACTCCAGGTATTCTATTAATTCAGGTGCCACTAAGATGTACCGCAATCTGCGGGAAGTCTATTGGTGGAATGGCATGAAGAGGGATATAGCAGACTTTGTGAGTAAGTGCCCCAATTGCAAGCAAGTCAAGGTAGAACATCAGAAACCAGGAGGTATGACTCAAGAGATTCATATTCCTACTTGGAAGTGGGATGTGATAAATATGGATTTCATCACATGGTTACCTTGTACTCGCATACATCATGACTCGATTTGGGTGATAGTTGATAGGATGACTTAGTCTTCTCGCTTTTTGGCATTTAAGACTACATATTTGGTAGAGGACTATGCCAAGCTTTATCTTACTAAAATTGTGAGGTTGCATGGGGTTCCTTTGTCTATCATCTCAGATAGATGTCCTCAGTTTACCTCTCATTTCAGGAAGTCATTTCAAAAAGGTCTTGGTACTCAAGTTAACCTTAGTACATCATTTAATCTATAGACGGATGGGTAGGCAGAGCGTACCATTTAGATCTTAGAGGAAATGTTGAGATCTTGTGTGATAGATTTCAAAGGTAGTTGGGATAATTACCTTCCTCTTATAGAGTTTGCCTACAATAATAGCTACCATTCCAGCATTCACATGGACCCTTATGAGGATTTATATGGGCTTAGATGTAGATCTCCTGTTTGTTGGTTTGAATAAGGTGAAACATCTTTGATAGGGCAAGATTAAGTCCTTTATGCTGTGTAGAAAATGCAACTCATTAGAGATTGACTTAATACAACCCAAAGTCGTCAAAAATTCTGTGTAGACATAAGGAGAAGGGAACTAGAGTTCCAAGTTGATGATTTGTTTTTCTGAAAGTCTCACCTATGAAAGGGGTGATGATATTTGGAAAGAAATAGAAGCTCATCCCTATATATGTAGGACCTTACAAGATCTTGAAAAGGGTCGGCAAGATGGCATATGAGTTAGAGTTGCCAGCAGAATTAGCAGAAGTGCATCCGGTCTTCCACATGTCACTCTTAAAGAAGTGCGTGGATGATCAAGCCTCTGTAGTGCCTTTAGAGAGTGTGGCGGTTATATATAGTCTTTCTTATGAGGATTTACCAGTTTAGATTCTTGATCGTTAGTTTAGAAGGTTGAGAAACAAAGAAATTGCTTCAATCAAGGTTTTGTGGAGGAGTCAGTCCGTAGATGGATCTACTTGTAAAGCAGCAGTAGTCATGAAAACCAAGTATCCTCACCTCTTTCCTTCCGATTCCACTCTAGTTTCAGGTAATAGTTCCTCTTCTGTTTTATAGTCATTCATGCATAAATTTAGCCTTAGAATCATGTTCCCTCAGTTTGTACTTGCATTTTCAGTGTATTTGCAAGTATCAGAACTCAATTTAATCAGAAACTCAGTTCTCAATGATTAGTAGTGGGGTTTGCAGCTCTCTCCCTCTATTTCATCTAGTTTAGTCTTCATTCGAGGACGAATGTTCCCAAGGGGGAGATAATGTAACACTCTGTACCAAACTGAAAAATAATCTTTCAGAAAAATCTGTAGGTTCTACCAACGGTGGCATCGAGGGACCGTAGCCTGAACCACTATCTGTCCTGCACAACCGTCGATGGGATCAGAAACTCCCATAAATTTCAGCCCTGAAAAATTTGTTAAGTCTTTCACGACAAACGGATTTACGGTCCGTAGGTCAGACGATGGCCCGCAGTCCCTGACCGTCGATCGAGACACCTTTTCACCCACTCTCTGACAAGAGTTATGGATGACCAGCGCGGTCCGTAGGTTAAAATAATGCAGGCAGTTAAGGAGAAATGCAGTTGGGTCAACTTAAAATGGTCATAATTCTTACCAAAAAATAAATTTTGTGTCCCATGACATACCCAAAGATATATAATTGAATTAGATTTCCATAGCCACTGACCTTGCTAAATTCAGACCTCGGAGTAAAAAGTTATGCCAATTTTAGTAGAGGCCTGTCGAACATGCCCAGCCGAAGAACACAACGACGGGGCGTCTGTCAGACGACGGACCGTCATTCCTATTCGTCGTTTGGTCCGATAGTAAATTTTCTAGGGGTCTTTTGGACCTTTCCCTGTTAATTTAAACATTAAGTTACGTCGTTTTTACCCTCAATAATATGATTTTAGTCAGTTTAAGCCTAGAAATATAAATAAAACATATCTATGTCAAATCATTATATCAAAACGTAGAAAACTAGAAGCAAGAAAGGAGAAAAAGCTCAAGAACCCTAGTTCAAGAACACAACATGTTCTAGGAGTTCAATATCAAAAACCTAAGTATTTTACCGTGGATTTCATCACCAGGTATGTGGGATTTCAGTATTGTGTTTCTTTCACCCATTGGGTCCCTAGTTTTATTCAGATACTTGATTCTGTTATCATAATTAAACCTAGGGTTTCTAGACCTTTGCTAGAACTTCATGATTTAGTTAAATATATGTTCCAAATCAGATTATCATGTTATTACTCAGATTATCGCATGAATTTCAGAACCCTAGCTATGTATTTCTTTATGTTCTTGAATTACACATGCTAAGTCAAATTTTTTAGACACTTCATATATACATGCCTCAATTATTAATGCATTATTACCAGATTAATTGTTGCATTCTCCGTTTGCATGTTCAGTTTCGAGCTATCCATTATTTACAGAATCTCAGACACAATTAGTAAATTTACAGAAATCATTGGGGGTAGCATAATACCGAGATGGACTAGGGTTCAGCCTACCCAATAGTCCCAGAACTACTAGCCAAGAAGCTTGAAAGTCCCCTCTGTGGGCAATCAGTTTAGTTATCACACCAGCATGCCTTTATACCTCTGGCAGGGTATATTGGGTCCTCTGGATGGGGCGTATACATCGGACTCCACATTTAGCTCATGTGATTTTATTATCGGTGATTAGAAGCTCCGAAACATAAGTCGGACTCTCTTCATTGACCATTTATAAGTATATTCAGTTTCTTCATGTTATAAATTGGTCATTGCATCAAGTTAATTCAGAATTCAGTTTATCATGCCAGATTATTATACTTTCTATTATTCTTGATCAATTATGTGTTATTTCAGGTTTACTCTATTATACATGTTCAGTACCTTTCAAGTACTCACGCAATCATGCGCTACATCTTCACGTGATGTAGGTTAAGGTTCTCAGCATCTAGATCACACATAGATCAATTTCTGATCTCCAGTTCAAAAGATTCAGTGGTAACTCCTCATTCTCCGAGGACAACAGTCATGATTGTCAATTAAGTCTTTAGTCATTTAGTTTCACTTTTTGCTAGATTTAGCTGGGGCTTGACCCAGTATGTCTAGTCAAGTTTAGAGTCTATTTTTTGACATAGTAAGATTCAGCATAGTATTGAGTTAATATTTCCTTTGTATTAAACTCATTATTTTCAAATATCTCAGTTATAGAGTATGGGTATTCCATATCTTTTCAGATTTAATTATTGTTTAGATTCCACATCAGTTTATTATCTTTAATATGTTCATCATTATGTATGTTTTGAAGCTCAGTCCTAGATATGTATGCCCTTACAAGATCTTGAACAGGATTTTCAAGGTGGCATATGAGTTAGAGTTGCACGCAAAATTAGTAGCAGTGCATCTGGTCTTCCACATATCACTCTTGAAGAAGTGCATGGGTGACCCAACCTATATAGTTCCATTAGAGAATGTGACGGTGAAATATAGTCTTTCTTATGAGGATGCACCAGTTGAGATTCTTGACTGTCAAGTTAGAAGGTTGAGAAATAAAGAAGTCGCTTCAGTCAAGGTTTTGTGGAGGAGTCAGTCCGTAGAGGGAGCTACTTAGGAAGCAGAAGCAGCCATGAAATCCAAGTGTCCTTACCTTTTTCCTTCAGATTCACTCCAGCTTTAGGTAATAGTTCCTCTTCAGCTTTACAGGCATTCACGCATAAAAGCAGTAGGATAATCACGTTCCCTCAGTTTGTACTTTCATTTTAGCGTAATTGCATGTACTTAGAACTCAATTTAGTCAGAACTCAGATCTCAGTGTTTAGTAGTGGGGTTTGCATCTTTATTCCTCTATTTAAGCTAGTTTAGTCTTCATTCGAGGACGAATGTTCCCAAGGGGGAGATAATGTAACACACCGTCGAAAAAACAGACCAAAAATTTGTTTTTCAGAAAAATCTGCAGGTGCTACCAACGGTGGCATCGACGGACCATAGCCTGAACCACGGTCCATCCTGCACAATCGTCGATGGGATAAGAAACTCCCAAAAATTTCAGCCTAGAAAAATTGGTTAAGTCTTGGACGACGGACGGACTTACGGTTCGTAGGTGGACCTACGGTCCGTAGGTGGAAAATTTGCAGCCAGTCAAGGGGAAATACAATTGGGTCAACATAAAATGATCACTACCCTTAGTACAAAATGAATTAGGTCTCCCATGACCTACCCACAGATAGAAAATTAAATTATATTTCCATAGCCACCGACCTTGGTAAAATCAGACATTTGAGTAAAAAGTTATACCCATTGTAGTAAAGGCCTGTCGAACAAGCCCTCACTACGAACCCAACGACGGGGCGTCGGGCGCACGCTGACCGTGAGTCCTGGCCGTCGTGAGGCCTGAGAGCAACCTTCCCAGGGGTCTTTTTGACGTTTTCCACTCCGGTTAGACCCTAAGTTACGTCGTTTTGACCCTAAACTATCAGATTTTAGTTAGTTTAAGCCTAGAAACATTATTAAGACATATCCAAGTCAAATCATTAAATCAAAACTTATAAAATTAGAAGCAAGAGAGGAGAAGAAAGCTCAAGAACCCTAGTTCAAGAACTCCACAAGCTCCAGCAGCTCCAGCCCCGAAACTTAAGTATTTTGCTGTGGATTTCATCACCAGATATGTGGGATTTCACTAGTGAGTTCCTTTCACCTATAGGGTCCTTAGTTTCAGTCAGTTCTTGATTCTGTTATCAAGATTAAACGTAGGATTTCGAGAATTCTGATATAACTTCATGAATTTATTAAATATATTTTCAAAATCCGATTATAATATTATTACTCAGATTATCACATGAATTTCAGAACCCTAGCTTTGTATTTCTTTAGTTCTTGAATTACACATGCTAGGTCATATATTTCAAGCACATCAGATATACATGCCTCAATTATAAATGTATAATTACCAGATTAATTTTTGCCTTCTCATTTTGCATGTTGAGTTTCGAGCTATCCAGTATTTACAGAAATTCAGATATAATCAGTTAATTTACAGAATTCATTAGGAGTAGCATAATACCGAGTTGGACTAGGGTTTAGCGTACCCAATAGTCCAGAACTATTATCCGAGTAGGTTGTAAGTCCCCTCTGTGGGCAATCAGTTTAGTGATCACTCCAGCATGCCTTTATACCTTTGGCAGGGTAGATTGGGTCCTCTCGATGGGCCGTATACATCGGACTCCACATTTAGCTCATGTGGGTTTATTATCGATTATTAGTAGCTCCCACAGTTCAGTCAGACTCTCTGCATTGACCATTTATCAGTATATTCTGTATTCAGTTTCAGCATGTTATAAATTGGTCATTGCATCCAGTTAGCTCATAAATCAGCACTTCACGTTCAAATTATTATACATATTTTTGTGCTTGTTCAGTTATGTTTTATTTAAACTGTACTCTATCCTACATGCTCAGTACATTTCAAGTACTGACGCATACGTGCGCTACCTCTTCTCGTGATGTAGGTTCAGGTTCTCAGCATCCAGATCACGCATAGATCGATTTCCCAATCTCCAGTTTAGCAGATTCAGTGGTGAGTCGTCATTCTATGAGGAAAACAGTCATGAGTTTCATTTCAGTCTTTAGTCATTTAGTTTCAGTTTTTGCTAGATTTAGATGGGGCTTGTACCAGTATTTCTAGTCCAGTTTAGAGGCTTATTTCACACCATAGTTAGATTCAGCTTAGTATTGAGTTAATATTTCTTTTGTATTAAACTCATTGTTTTCAAATATCTCAGTTATAGAATATAGTTATTCCCCATCTTTTTCATTTTAGGTATGATATAGCTTCCGCAACATTTTATTATCTTTAGTATGCTCATGATCATGCCAGCAGGGTTAGATTGGGATCACTTGTAGTCCTAGGTTCCGTGTCCGCTTCTCGGGGGTAGCTCAGGGCATGACATTTGTAAATATAATATTTACTTGTAATTCTATTACATATTCGATTTAGTCTTTAGCAGTTACTATTCCAGATCTATAGTCTTTGCGTGCTACTTTAGGTTTGACAAATTATTATGTTACTCAATACTGTTCCATTCATTCACTTCTCAAAACTCAAAATATATATTAATTATCTTTAGAGATTAAATTGAGTTGATTATAGTAGTTATCATATTGTAATATAAATATGAAGTTTGTTTTAAGTTTATCAATGTCTTTTTAAGAGGCGACATGAAGATTTTATGATAGAATTCCTGGTTAAAGTATAAAGAAAGAGGAAATTGATCTTATCACGAGTCTCTTAGTGAACACTGTTGCGAGATTTACTTTATAATCCCTAAGAGAAATTAGAAGATGACACTTATATCTTTGGTGTATTATTTCACAAAATCATGCTTTTTTAAGTGCATACTTACTATATTATTGTTTGCTGAAAGCACGATATTTTGTTTCTACCACTAAAAACGTTACGAACATGAGTTAAATTTTTCTGTATAATCACCCCTTCAAGCAATATTATGAAGGAACTTAAGGTTAAAATAACTTTTGGATCAAAATCTATTGCTGTCTAAATGTTCTTCGTAGGTGAGATTTTAATTTTGTGGACAAAATCCTTTTTTTTTCATGACGTTTCATGGAAAATCATCATTTAAAAGTTAAATATGGATCATGACTTTGATAATTTTAGAATATATATTTTTTTCCTTGTGATGGCTGAAGTAATTAAAAATTTACAGCAAAAGTTATATGAAAAAAAATCTTCACTGTTTGGCACATGTTAATTACCTATATAGATGTTTTTCAATCATTAATAATGCATAGTGTCTGATTTAGTTCCTTTTAATATTGTATATCATGTTGAATCTCCGCATTAATGGAAATAAATTGTCTATTCTTTTATCAAAAGGAGTATTGTTGGAACTAAAAAGATGTCTTTGATAGACCATTAAATGATATCGGTTTTTTTATTTCTGTAATATAATTCTCTTTTTCGGATTATTTGATCTCTAGCAACATTGAAATTTCAGATTTATGCCGGCCTCTTTGGGATATATAGCCTTGTAAGTTTGCTTCTTCTTTGATGAAGCAGAATGTGATTTAGACTGTCCAAGCTATCATTGGCCTCAACATGACATTCAGTTCTTCTGACCATACTTTGTGAGTATATTATGCTGCCACATGATTATTAAAGATTATCGTGGAGGCCATTGACCATTTTTTGTTTATCCAAAACTAACATTTATCCCGAGTCTTTATGAGGGGACAACTATGTGGATTAATGCCTTCACATGACTGTCAGAATATGCTTAGGTCACCTGGTAATTAGCAAGTTTTTTGCATCCTTCTTCTTACTGTTAGGGGTGTGCAAAAACCGAACCGACCAATAAACCGAACCGATAAAATGTTATTGGGTTATTGGATTTTTAATGGGTTAAGAAAAAATAATTATTGGGTTATTGGGTTGGTTTCGATCTTTCCTATTGGGTTATTGGGTAAACCGATAACCCAATAAGACTATAGTTATTTAATACTTTACCCTTTCTCAATATTAAATATACATAATTTAATACATAAATAGATTCAATATTAACTTCTCAGGCTATGTGATTTTTTGGTTAAGAAATTGGTGAGAACTTTGTTGATTATCTCGTGGATCAAGCAACTGTTCAAGATTGTCTCATTGAAATATTTTATTTTAGTGTTAATTCTAGTTCGTAATTGTAGGCGATAGCTTTTGCATGTTTGTGAATGTTAGTAATTTGATCAACATTCAAAGTTTTCTATTATGTTTTGGCGGTAAGTTGGTAACATTAATTATAACACACGTACTATTATATATTATTTGATCGACATTTTCTTATTGGGTTAATCGAAACCGAACTGATAACATCAAAAACCGATAAACCGATAAAAATTTCTTATTGGTTTATTATTGGGTTAGCATATTTTAAAACCGAAAACCGATAAACCGAACCAATTATATGTAAAACTGAACCGAACCGACCGATGCACACCCCTACTTACTATCACTAATTTCATACTGTAAAGGGAAAACTAAGACCACAACTACATAAATTAAGGTTGTTGATATCCCTAATAATGAAGAAGAGATGTTGACCATTCATGAAAAGATTAGTAATTGTTTACTACGACTTAATGCAAATGAAGCAGCTGCGATGTTTTCAAACAGTGAAGTTTATCCTGATGTAAGTCTTATAAATTTTGTGCCGTCTTGGTGTGAAAAACATTACTTTCTCGGGAAAATCATTATGCAGTGTCTTTTGTGTTATGCACTCTCATTCCGTGTTATTAAAAACATATTAGCTACAAGAGATCAATCTCTGATGTATTCCTCGTAAAATTATGAAACTGATTTCTAATCTGTATATATGAATCCTGATTGTTATGTAAATATTTATTTTTTCCTATTATGAGGTAGTGGACATTGGAGGCAGTATAGTGAATCTGCATCATTACTGGTACTCTTTGTGAGGTTAGTCATCTTTTCGGTAGTACTCACTATACTTTCTACAAGCTAATCTTTAGTCCATTACTCGTTTTCAATTATACAACATAATTACTTTTGAAGTTAGTATTCTCTGTTGGCTTCTTCTTTTTTGTTTAGAAAATTTGGAGTCGTAGTCCTTTACTAAAAACAACAAATGGAACAAGGGAATATAGTATTCTCTGTTGCGTATCTACTCTTATTGTTGACTTGATTGAGGTTCTTATGGAAGCCGTCCAATGTGGTTTCTTCACTTATATTTCTTCAGACAACTTAATTTCCTTGTATATTAGATAAAGAGAATAATATTGGTATGCATATTACATCACTCAAAAAGAACGAGGATCTCTATTTTCTAATACACAGTCATGCCTTGCATTATTTGATTACCATTTTCCTTGTATGGCTATGGAAAACTCGTTCTATTGCAGCAAATATCCAGCTTCTGGTCAATCCCATCCACCTACTCCTGATAACTGTAAATCTTCCTCTTCTTTTTCTACTTATTTGCTCTTCCCAAATTTCTAGTTCAAAACTCCTTCTGAATGAAGCCTCTAAATGAAAATGTCTATCATGGTTGTAAATTAAGCCTTTTCGTGATTACCTAAAAAAATAATTTCAACCCTGCACTTTAAGATAGCCAATATTCTACTTCATTATAAAATTTCAACTTCAGGGATGTATTTATTGCTAGATTTATTACTCCCAATGTGATTACAATATGTTTGAACCATGTGAAGAACCACCAGAACTTCCTTAGTTTATTACTCGTAACATATTCTAATACATATGGCCTATGGCATTGACCTTGTTGATGATTCTTCATAATGTCTTTCAAACATACATATGGACAAATAAGTAGAGTTTTCATATGAAGAACTTTATAAGTTGACTGATAACTTTAGCATTTTCAATAAGATTTGAAAAGGTGGCTTTGGAGCCGTTTATTATTGAAAGATGAGAGACAAGGTCTGCAGTTCATGTTTTTGTTTCCCTGTGATGCAAAGTTTTGTTTAGGCATTGTTGGAAATATATATGAAAAATAAGTAATGAGAACAAAATTCGATCATTCATGACCATTGATTATGTTAGATTTCAGAGTAGTCTCAACTAAACTACCTGAAAAATATGTTAAAACAACGTTATTAAGGGTATATATGTCCCTGCTAATTTTACATTTAAAACTTTACAAAGCAGCAATAAAGTGAATGAATAGGGAAGGTAGAATAGAATTTCTTGTTAAACATAGAATTTTGTCGTGTGTTGCAAGTTTTAGCATTATGTTTTTGTATCTTGTTATCATTTCCAGGTCTTCCTAGGTCAAAATGGAGGTTTAGATACTGATGGTAAAGAATTACCCCGACTAGTACACGTACCTAGAGGAAAAAGTCATGAATTCAACCATCACAAGAAAGCTGGTGCAATGAATGCACTGTTTTGGTCATGCATAAAGTTGTTACTTTTGCTGTATTGATACGCGATATTTTTGCTCATGAGCTTAAAATCTAATTGACAGGTGAGGGTGTTTGTTGTTCTCACTAATGCTCCTTATACGTTAAATATCGACTATGATCACTATATTAACAAAACAAATCTGTCACGACTGGAATCCAGACCCCAGACGAGATCGACGTCGTTGACCTCTCAGAGGTCGCAAACAAGCCTACTTACGTTATTCTTACTTTACATAGGTTAATTTTAGCGGAAACTTTGAAATTTTTTATTCTTTAATCATACTTGTTAAACATTCTTTATATTTCGTAATCGTTCATCATCAACCATCTAACAATTAAGAGATAAGAAACTGAAAGAAACAATTCATTAAGTATTAATTGTATATCGGTTAAAATAACCCCAATACAAAGTCTTAACCAAAACAGGAAAGAAACGCTAGTGGAACATGCTCCACTAGCTCAACTCTAAACTACGCTAGAATGTAAAAAAGTAGCATCCTCAAAAGCACGAGGACCTACCAAACTCCAGATGAATGATGACGTCCGGATAGCTGCAACAACAAACCTGTAGCTCTACCGTCCACCCGTGCCTGCACCTAAAAGTAGATGTTTGTATTGGATTAGTACACACTTGTACTAAGTATGGGTATATGCAAGCACACACCAAGGACATGCATGAGGAAGAATAGCTCTTTTCTAACAACATGATGCTTGGAAGTCAAGTCAGTGGACTTGCTAAATTGAGATTGGGAAAGTTATGCCATGAGAGTGACATGCATCATTATAATTATCGTATGACACACAACACATAACATCTTCATATATCACATAACATATAACACATAGTTTCTTTCATATTATTCATTCATTTACCATGAGACCTTAGTATCATAGACTTAACCTTAAGACTTTCCAAAATGAGGGCTCAACATATGGGACCTCAACTAGAGAGCCTTCTTTAGCAAACACAGACTCTGCTTCATTCCTTCATAAGTATTTCATTTCAATTCATTCATCGGCAAGTGCGAACACCAGCTATACCTAGGATGTAGTTTAAGACTTTCATCGGGTTTGTTGTGCAATGATCAGGAATAACCTAATGTCATTACCTGAATCTAGCTCACCTCTTGATTATCCTATCCTAACACCTTTGGTATCATTCATTTCTTTATATGATTCATTTGAGGCTGGCCTTATTCATTCATTGGGAACTTTAACTTTAACCGACATAGATCATATGAGCATCATGAAATCCAGTGTCTCCCCCACACCGAAAAAAAGGGTGGAATCACTGGCCAAAGAGATTCAATAACATGCTAGCGTATATGGGAATTTAACCACGCCAGATCCCTATAGTGGCAATATAGTTTCAAAGACTAGGAGATGTATGGAGACCCATACCCGGCAAGCCGGACAGTCTTATCTCATGAGAGTTACGTGAACATCCGCCCTTCCCGAAAGAAGGCATCACTGCTCATAGCTAGCCTATCGATGCTCGGTATAAAGTTCCATTACATTCAACTCATACATCATGGAAGTTGGCTTCTAGTATGAGGACATCATAGCACAATAGATGATTTCTCATCTCATCATTAGTATTAAGTGTTTTAAACTAAATATTTTCATTATAGTGTTCATATAGACTGGTCTCTTCATTATCTTACACTCTCATTGGTGAGTACGTATTGGTAACATTTACTTAGGCTCATTTGAGATTGCTCTCATCATATACAGTAGCCTCACATCATGATTGTCACCACATTCTTCATTATTAGCACCTTTATTTTTCATAGTTACTCATCTCTTATTATGTGAATGTTCATTTCTTCATTTATTACGTATATCTTAGATTCACTTATTTTTGAACGTATGTTAAACTTATGTGTCTATACATACAGGCCATGGAGCTTCATCTATAGTTCGTTAAGTGATTCTTATTTTCCTAAGATTGTGTATTACAAGACTTATGTATCTTGTATATATACCAAGATCTTGATTTTTGATCTAAGTAGATGGCATTATTCTTGAATATTTTACTCACGTATGACTTATGTATCAATACGGAGGTTTGGCCACGGGAACCCAAATCTTGAATTATTTGGATTTTATTTATATTTTTCATTGATTTTATTTCTCATATTCATAACTTTAGAACTCTAAATTAATCTCAACATTTTCATGACATAATAAATTTTCTATTTTAATAAGAATTCTAAATTAGATTTCAATTGTTTACATGAAAGAATAATTTTCTATTTTAATTAGAATTCTAATTTAAATCTCAACACTTAAATGAAAGAATTAATTTTCCACTTCTAATTTAAATCTCAATATTTACAAGAAAGAATTAATTTTCCACTTTAATTAGAATTTTAATTTAAATCTTTTTTTTTGAATTAAATTCGCTTGAGTGGGGAGGTTGTGGGTTCGAACCCCCACAGCCCCCCTTATTTTTCATTTAATTTCGCTGAGAAGGAGGCTGTAAGGGGGTGGGTTCGAACCCCCACAACCCCTCCTTCTTTAATTTATTTAAATGGGCATCTGCGGTGAGGTTGTGGAATCGAATCCCCACTGCCTCATTTTTTTTTAAATTTCGCGTACTGAGGTCGTGGGATCGATTCCCACGCCTCGTGTTTCTCTTTTTTTTTGCGCGTAGCTGGGGGTCGCGAGTTCGATCCCCCCAGCCCTCTTTTCGTTTCCTTTTCCTCGCACAAGACAGGGGCGAGGGTTCGATTCCCCCCAGCCCCATTTTTTTTCTTTTTAGCGAAATTCGCTGGTCCCAGCCCCAGTTCGAATCCCCCTTTAACGCATTTTTTTTCTAGCCATTTTAACCTGTGAGGTCTTGGGTTCAATTCCCATTGACCTCACTTATTTAATATTCCTTTTAAACACAGATTTTAACCTTTTCATAGAGTACTCAAATCTGGAAATTTCTTGTCATTATTCAACTCATTTTTAGGCACATTGTTCATAAGTTTAATTGGCTAAAAGGTGGTTATTCAATTCACTATCCTTCATAATAATGAACATCACATTGTACACCCAATACACACAAAAAATACACAATAAATACACAACTTATACACCCCCAAAACAGTGACTAAAACACTGCCCTATACATGCATATACATTTACTTTTCCGGTCATATTTTGATGATCATTATCGTGATTTTCCACACATAAATACATTCATATTTAATTTAAACACATCATTCATGCAAAAATCTAGCAGCCCAAAATACCCATCCTACAAATTCGTTACGGAGCAAAGGACAAGGATATATGAAGGGGGAACGACCTTAGTTTCAAGAGTTTAAGAAACGTTCGAAGGAAATTACTCTTGGAGGAAGAATTCAATGAGAGAAACCCATACCTTTATTGATGTTCAAACGAAGAATTCGCTAGCCAAAACTCTCTCCAAAAATAAGTCCAAGTTACCTCAACGTCCACTCCATTCAACGAACAACTTCTCTTCGCCTTAATGTTTTTGGTTGCTTTGTTTTTCTTAAAATTTCATGTGAGTTCTTCAAGCGTGAAGAACTTATGATATTTGGAAGAATAACGTGAGAAAGATGGAGAACGTGAGAGAGAGAGTTAAGAAGCATGAGGGAGAGAGAACTATTAGGATTAGGAGACTAATTCCAGAATTAGTCAAATAGAATTTAAAATAAATTAATACAAATATGCTTTATTTTAATTAATACGCGAAAGGACCATTATGCCCTTAAATACCTATTTATTCTTATTTATTTAAATATTTTTTTAGATCGTTACATTATCCCCCCCTTAGGAACATTCGTCCCCGAATGACACTACCATTACACATCATAATGCCAATCAGATCATAACTTATTTGCTATGTACAATCAGCCAATAACAACAAAATACGAAGAGATAAGAACTATAGTCTTACGAGTAGGAATCCTAGCCTCAAGAGTTGAAAAGACGGGTATATCGGGATCTCATGTCGGACTCAGCCTCTCACGTAGCACCCTCCACAAGATGATTTCTCCACATAACCTTCACTGTGGCAATCTCCATGTTCCTCAGCCGCTTGACCTGTCTGTCTAAGATCTCAACAGGTACCTCCTCATAGGACAAGTCTTCACCAACCCCCAAACCTTCTACAGGTAGGATTGATGCTGGATCACCTAGGCACTTCTTCAACATAGAGACATGAAAGACTGGATGAACAGAAGGTAACTCCGCCGGCAATGCTAACTCATAGGCCACATCACCCACACGCTGTAGGATCTCATATGGTCCTACAAACCTCGGACTCAGCTTCCCTTTTCTACCAAATCTCATCACCCCTTTCATAGGCGATATCTTAAAGTAAACCTGGTCACCAACGTTAAATTCTAAGGGTCGCTTTCTGTTGTGTGCATATGATTTATGTCGGCTGTAAGCAGTAGCCAACCTATCCCTAATCATTCTAACTTTCTCCAAGGTCTCATGAATGATCTCTGGACCCAAAATAGATGAATCTCCAACCTCGAACCACCCAACTGGAGATCTACACCTCCTACCATACAATGCCTCAAATGGTGCCATCCCAATGCTGGAGTGATAGCTATTCTGATACGAGAACTCTATCAAAGGTAGATGGTCATCCCAGTTACCCCTAAAGTCAATCACACACGCTCTCAACATGTCCTCCAATGTCTGAATAGTGCGCTCTGCCTTCCCATCTGTCAGAGGTTGAAAGGCGTTGCTAAGTTTCACCTGCGTGCGGAAGCTTTTCTGGAAAGAGCTCCAAAACTGCGACGTAAACTGAGCTTCTCTATCTGAAATGATAGACAAAGGAATCCCATTCCATCTCACAATCTCATCAATGTAGAGTCTCGCGTAATCCTCCGCCCTGTAAGTAGACTTCAAAGGGATAAAGTGGGCAGACTTAGTCAATCTGTCAACAATAACCCATATGGAGTCATGCTGCCTCCTAGTCCTCGGAAGACCAACTATGAAGTCCATATTAATGGCCTCCCATTTGCAAGTCGGAACCTTAATAATCTGAGTCAGACCACCAGGCTTAAGATGCTCTGCCTTAACCTGCTGACAATGAGGACACTTAGTCACATAGTCTGCAATATCCTTCTTCATGCCATCCCACCAATAAATCTTCTTAAGATCATTATACATTTTGGTGGAACCTGGATGTTTGGAATATCTGGAACCATGGGCCTCTGCAACAATCCTGGTCCGTAAATCATCTACATCTGGTACGCAAAACCGGTTCTGGTTTCTAAGTATGCCATCATCTCCCAAAGCAAAAGACTCATTCATTTTTAACAACACTAAGTCCTTCATCTCCATCAACACAGGATCAAGATGCTGACCCTTTTTGACTTCAACTATCAGGGATGATTCAGAACTAGGGTGAACTGAAACACCTCCACTAGATGAGTCAACCAACCGCATATCCAGTCTAGCTAGTCTGTGTACCTCTTTCACTAGCTCCTTCTTCTCATCCTCAACGTGGGTTGTACTCCCCATGATCATCCTGCTCAAAGCATCAGCCACAAAATTAGCCTTACCTGGATGGTAGTGCACATTCATGTCATAATCCTTCAACAGCTCAAACCATCTGCGTTGCCGTAAATTGAACTCCCTCTGCATGTCCATGTACTGGAGACTCTTATGATCCGTGAACACATCCACATGTACTCCATACAGATAATGCCTCGACAGCTTTAATGCAAACACCACAGCTGCCAACTCCAAGTCATGAGTGGGATCATTCTTTTCATGAACCATGAGCTTTCTTGAAGCATAGGCTATCACCTTACCAGTCTGCATAAGAACACATCCCAAACCAACCCAAGATGCATCACAATAGACAGTGTAATTCTCTCCACTCTTAGGCAGAGTAGGCACCGGGGCTGAAGTGAGTCTGTCCTTGAGCTCCTGGAAACTCTTCTCACAAGTCTTCGTCCATTCAAACTTGGATTTCTTTATTGTAAAGGCTGTAAGTGGGGCAGAAATGGAACAAAAGCCCTCGACAAACCTGCGGTAGTAACCAGCCAATCCTAGAAAGCTACGGTTATCCGATGAAGTAAGAGGCTTTGTCCAGTTCTTAACCGCTTAAGTCTTTTTGGGGTCTACTTCTACACCTTGATCGGACACAACATGGCCCAGGAAGGTCACTGATCTCCGCCAGAATTCACATTTGCTAAATTTGGCATACAACTGATGCTGTCTAAGTGCCTGCAAGGTTAGTCTCAAATATTGTTCATGCTCTTCCTTGGTCTTAGAGTAGATGAGAATGTCATCAGTAAATACATTGACAAAATAGTCGAGGTATTCACGGAAGACTCTGTTCATGAGATCCATAAATGCAGCAAGGGCATTCGTGAGAGTGAATGACATAACAAAGAACTCATAATGACCATAACGGGTACGAAAAGCTGTTTTTGGGATATACCCATCCCTAACCCTAAGCATATGATACCCTGAACGAAGATCAATCTTAGAGAAGAAACTAGAACCTTGTAGCTGATCGAACAAATCATCAATTTTGGAAAGTGGATACTTATTCTTTATAGTGACTTTTTTTAGCTTCCGATAATCAATACACATTCTAAGGGTCCCATCTTTCTTTTTTACAAACAACACTGGAGCGCCGCAAAGGGATATGCTCGGCTGAATGAAACCCTTATCAGTGAGATCTTTTAACTGCAGCTTCAACTCTTTGAGTTTTGCTAGAGCCATTCTATAAGGAGGAATTGAGATTGGTTTAGTATCGGGTTCAAAGTCGATACCAAAGTCAATCTCTCGAAGGGGAGGGACTCCAGGCAAATCTTCAGGAAACACATCTAGGAATTCATTTACTACAGGCACCGAGTCTATGAAAGGAACGTCATGATCTAAATCATTAACACTTACTAGATGAAATAGTAACCCTTTGGCCATCATTTTATTGGCCTTAAGATTTGAAATCAAGGGGTTAGGACGATTCAGATTGTACCCCTCCCAGACTAACTCTTCTTCATTAGGGAAGCGAAACCTCACCACTCTACTACGACAGTCCAAGCAAGCAGAATAGCTATGAAGCCAGTCCATGCAGAGAATAATATCAAAATCATGCATGGGTAACTCTATCAAGCTTGCACACATAGCCTTGCCACTCACAACTATTGGGCAATTCTTGTATACCCTATCAGTTCTCACATTTTCTCCTAAAGGCGTACTAAAAACTATAGGATCATGCATTTTTTCAGGTAGTATTTCAAAAGTAAGGGCAAGCAGAGGAGTCACAAAGGAAAGCGTAGACCCTGGATCAAGTAAAGCATAAACAGAAGTTGAGAATACTTGCATCATACATGTGACCACATCAACGGACTTCTCCTGCTCCTCGCTGCCTTTCAGGGCATACAATCTATTCCTCTTGGGAGGCTCGGCTGCTGCTGCACTCTGTGGGGTAGGCCTAGGTTGAGCATTACCTCCAGCCGGACCTCTGTTCTGGGGACAGTCTCTGACAATGTGTCCACTCTTACCACAACCGAAGCAGGCATTAGTGCCCTGTCTGTATTATTCACTGTGAGCTCGACCACACTTAGCACAAGTCTTCTTTGGACGCTGCATCTATCCTCCATTGCCCCCCTTGGGTTCGGGTCTGCCTCCTCTAGGTGTTGTATTTCTTTGTGGGTTAGAATTCCCAGAACTCTGTTGCCCATTCTTGAATTTGGGCTGCTCATAGATGCCAAAATTATTTCTATGGCCTCCATGGCTGGGACCTGCCTGATCTTGAGGCCTAGGCCTCCTAATATCACGTACACCTCTCCTCTTTCGGCTGTCCTCTACCTGCTGGACATGCACCATTAACCTAGAAAGGTCCATATTATCATGGAGCATCGCAAACCGACACTCCTTCTCTAGGTCTCCGTTGATTCCTGTGAGGAACCTGCTCATCTCATCCCTTCTGTTCGAAACCAAGGAAGTAGCAAACCTGGATAATTTCGACAAATCTAAGTACTCTCCTCATTTTTGTTATTAAATACTAAGGGAAGTAACATACCTTGATAGCTTCACAAACTTCAGGGAATACTCCCTGACCGTCATAGATCCTTGTTTAAGGTTGATGAACTCCTCAACCTTGGCCTCCTTCATCTCTCTAGGGAAGAACCTTTTTCCAGAAATGTTGTCTTGAACAGCTCCCATGTGACTGGCACTCCACCTAGGACACGACTATCTTGCCAAATTTTGCACCAAGTTTGTGCAACATCCTTGAGCTGGTAGGAAGCCAGCTCAGCCTTCTCAATATCAGTGGTCCCTAAGGCCACCATGATCTTATGCAACTCGTCTATAAATTCCTGAGGATCTTCTGATGTCTTAGCCCCTGTGAAAATTAGAGGATTCTTCCACGTGAAATCTCGCAGTCTGTCAGCCATGTTGCGAACCGGTAGGTTTTCCCTCTGAACATCCTGCCGGTTGACTTGGGCAGTCATAGCCTAGGCCTGCATTGTGATATCCTGTTCCATCTGGGCTAGAGATGCCCTCACCTCAACATTAGTCAACCCAGCTGGGTTAACTGGCATGGCCACTCCTTTAGCTAGAGCCCGGTGTGGATTTTGATTACCCCTAATTGTTGCTGCTCCCGTCCTCAGACCCTTAGTTCTCCAACTGTTCATTCTCTTAAAACAACAAGGATTAATGTCAGACACGTTCATAACCCCAAGAATTCAGACATCAGGAAAAGCACGATAAGATTAGAAGAAGGGATTTTTTTCCTATGCATCATGCAGTCTCTAATCCAGGATAGTGGTGCACTTCACTACCATGACTTAGAAACTACTCAATGTGGTTGATGTGAACTCAATATTCTAGGAATTGGACATAGCGCTCTGATACAAACTTTGTCACGACTGGAATCTAGACCCCAGACGAGACCGGCGTCGTTGACCTCTCAGAGGTCGCAAACAAGACAACTTACGTCATTCTTACTTTACATAGGTTAATTTTAGCGGAAAATTTGCAATTTTTGATTCTTTAATCATACTTGTTAAACATTCTTTATATTTCGTCATCGTTCATGATCAACCATCTAACAATTAAGAGATAAGCAACTGAAAGAAATAATTCATTAAGTATTATTTGTATATCTGTCAAAATAACCCCAATACAAAGTCTGAATCAAAACAGGAAAGAAACGCTAGTGGAACATGCTCGACTAGCTCAACTCTAAACTACGTTAGAATGTATAACAGTTGCATCCTCGAAAGAATGAGGACCTACCAAACTCCGGATGAATGCTGACGTCCGGATAGCTGCAACAACGAACCTGTATCTCTACCTTCCACCTGTGCCTGCACGTAGAAGTAGATGTTTGTATTGGATTAGTACACACTTGTACTAAGTATGGGTATATGCAAGCACACACCAGGGACATGCATGAGGAAGAATAGCTCTTTCCTAACAACATGATATTTGGAAGTCAAGTCAGTGGACTTGCTAAATTGAGATTGGGAAAGTTATGCCATGAGAGTGACATGCATCATTATAATTATCGTATGGCACACAACACATAACATCTTCATATAGCACATAACATATAACACATAGTTTCTTTCATATTATTCATTCATATATCATGAGACCTTTGTCTCATAGACTTAACTTTAAGACTTCCCAAAATGAGGGCTCAACATATAAGACCACAACTAGGGAGCTTTCTTTAGCAAATACGGAGTCTGCTTCATTCCTTCATACGTATTTCATTTCAATTCATTCATAGTCCAGTGCGAACACCAGCTATACCTAGGATGTAGTTTAAGACATTCATCGGGTTTGCTGAGCAATGATAAGGAATAACCTAATGTCATTACCTGAATCTAGCTCACTTCTTGATTATCCTATCCTAACACCTTCAGTATCATTCATTTCTTTATATGATTCATTTGAGGTTGGCCTCATTCATTCATTGGGAACTTTAACTTTAACCGACATAGTTCATGTGAGCATCATGAAATCCAGTGTCTCCCCCACACCGAAAAGAGGTTGAATGATCGGCCAAAGTGATTCAATAACATTCAACCTACCGGCCAATGCGATTCAATAACATGCTAGCGTATATGGGAATTTAACCCCGCCAGATCCCTATAATGGAAAATATAGGTTCAAAGACTAGGAGATATATGGAGACCCATACCCGGCAAGCCGGACAGTCTAATCTCATGATAGTTACATGAACCTCCGCCCTTCCCGAAAGAAGGCATCACCGCTCATAGCTAGCCTATCGGTGCTCGGTATATAGTTCCATTACATTCAACTCATAAATCATGGGAGTTGGCTTCTAATATGAGGACATCATAGCTCAATAGATGATTTCTCATCTCATCATTAGTATTAAGTATTTTAAACTCAATATTTTCGTTAGAGTGTTCATAGAGAGTGGTCTCTTCATTATCTTACACTCTCATTGGTGAATAAGTATTGGTAACATTTACTTAGGCTCATTTGAGATTTCTCTCATCATATACAGTAGCCTCACATCATGATTGTCACCACATTCTTCATTATTAGCACCTTTATTTTTCATAGTTACTCACCTCTTATTATGTGAATGTTCATTACTTCATTGAATTACGTATATCTTAGGTTCACTTATTTTTGAACGTATATTAAACTTATGTGTCTATACACACAAGCCATGGGACTTCATTTATAGTTCGTTAAGTGATTTTTATTTTCCTATGATTATGTATTACAAGACTTATGTATCTTGTATATATGCCAAGATCTTGATTTTTGATCTAAGTAGATGGCATTAATCTTGAATATTTTACTCACGTATGACTATGTTTCAATACGGAGGTTTGGGCACGGGAACCCAAATCTTAAATTATTTGGATATTATTAATATTTTTCATTGATTTTATTTCTAATATTCATAACTTTAGAACGCTAAATTAAATCTCAACATTTTCATGACATAATAAATTTTCTATTTTAATTAGAATTCTAAATTAAATTTCAATCATTTACATGAAAGAATAATTTTCTATTTTAATTAGAATTCTAATTTAAATCTCAATATTTACATGAAAGAATTAATTTTCAACTTCAAATTTAAATCTCAATATTTACATGAATTAATATGCAGTGAGGTTGTGGGATCGAATCCCCACAACCTAATTTTTTAAAAAAATTTCGCCTACTGAGGTCGTGGTATCGATTCCCACGCCTTGCGGTTTTTTTTTCGCGCGTAGCTGGGGCTCGCGAGTTCGATCCCCCCCAGCCCCCTTTTCTTTTCCTTTTCCTCGCACAAGACAGGGTCGAGGGTTCAATTCCCCCTAGCCCCATTTTTTTTCTTTTTAGCGAAGTTTGCTGGTCCCAGCCCCAGTTCGAATCCCCCCTTAACGCATTTTTTTTCCAGCCATTTTAACCTGTGAGGTCTTCGGTTCAATTCCCATTGACCTCACTTATTTAATATTCTTTTTAAAAACACAGATTTTAACATTTTCATAGAGTACTCAAATCTGGAAATTTCTTGTCATTATTCAACTCATTTTTAGGCACATTGTTCATAAGTTTAATTTGCTAAAAGGTGGTTATTCAATTCACTATCCTTCATAATAATGAACATCACATTGTACACCCAATACACACAAAAAATACACAATAAATACACAACTTATACACCCCCAAAACAGTGACTAAAACACTGCCCTATACATGCATATACATTAACTTTTCCGGTCATATTTTGATGATGATTATCGTGATTTTCCACACATAAATACATTCATATATAATTTAAACACATAATTCATGCAAAAATCTAGCAGCACAACATACCCATCCTACAAATTCGTTAGGGAGCTAAGGACAAGGACATACGAAGGGGGAACAACCTTAGTTTCAAGAGTTTAAGAAATGTTCGAAGGAAAGTACTCTTGGAGGAAGAATTCCATGAGAGAAACCCATGCCTTTATTGATGTTCAAACGAAGAATTTTCTACCAAAAACTCTCTCCAAAAATTAGTCAAAGTTACCTCAACGTCCACCACTCAACGAACAACTTCTCTTCGCCTTAATTTGTTTTGTTGCTTTGTTTTTCATAAAATTTCATGCTTGAAGAACTAATGATATTTGGTAGATTAACGTGAGAAACATGGAGAACGTGAGAGAGAGAGAACTATTAGGATTAGGAGACTAATCAAGAATTAGTCAAATAGAATTTAAAATAAATTAATACAAAGCTGGTTTATTTTAATTAATACGTGAAAGGACCATTATGCCCTTAAATACCTATTTATTCTTATTTATTTAAAAACAATTTTTTGGCTCTTTACAAACTCCATTAGGGAAGCTATGTGTTTCATGATGGATCGAACGCTTCGGAAGACAGTTTTTTATCATCCGTTCCCTTAGAGATTTGATGGCATTGATAGGAATGATCGGTATGCTAATAGGAATAATGTGTTCTTTGATGTAAGTGCAAACTTGTACATTGAATGACTACATATCTACTAAAAATTTCTATGCACTCGAGTGAAGAGTATAATTGCATTTACATGAATCAGATTTTATGAATGGATTGGATGCTATTCAAGGACCTATATACATTGGAACAAGATGTGTGTTCAGACGCTAGGCACTGTATAGACTCGATGAATCCAACAAGAAGAATGCTCCATATAGGATATGCAATTACTAGTTAATGTGGTGCTGCTATCAAAGTTGGTGCTCCGAAAAGAAAGAAAAATAAGATCCTAAATCTGAGGTCAAGACTAATGACGAATACTTCCTTGCATTAACGGTCTCTCAAGACGTCACAAAAGGTAAACTAATTCAGACATCCTTCTACATATTTTGCTAGTACCAGTTTATTTAATTTCCTCACTAGCCTGTTCAATTGTTTTATATCAATATGGTTGTAGCAGGTTTAAATCGAGATCTTATTTCTAAGCAAAAGTAAGAAGTTAAATTCGGACAATATGGTGTTTTTATTGTATCAACACTCCTAGAAAATGGCGGGACTCTTAAAATTGCTAGTACAACTTCTCTACTAAAAGTAGTAAATTTTTATAATAATTTTTTGCTATAAAGATGAAATAGAATGGTGAAAGGAGGTACTAATTCTGATCCATCTCTTAAAATTCCTCGCTTTCAAATCGTGTTAAAAATGTAGTGATTGTTCCATCTAACTACTTTGAAAATGCAGATAGGGCAGATATATGGTTCAGTCATTGGGGACATATTAACAGGATTAAAAATTTACTGTCATGTATGTAGATCCATATATTGTATGTCTATGTGTTGAGTCTGCTACTGCTGCAATGTTTCCTTAGTAGATTTTGGTATGTCAATGCTATGTTAAACTGTCCAGTAAGCTTTCCTCTTCTCAGTCTGCCATTCTTCATCAGGTGGCTTGGTGTTTCCTTGTTTTTGGTATTCCATGCTTTGTTATTTCCTTGTTTTTGGTTCTGTTGGTATTGTGAACTGGTGTTCACATCCTCTCTATTTGTGTATTGTACATGCACGTTTATGTAAGCTTGTTTGCCTTGTCCCTCCCTTTATTTGTTTTTCCTATCAGCCTCTTTTATTTTTTTAAAATTCCTCATCTAATAGTACATATATGTAAAAAGTGTCCCTTATGTTTTCAATACATGCGATAATTTAGAATTCGTTTGCTGATAGATGTTCTATATGATTTGCATATATATATATATATATATATATATATATATACACACACACACACACACACACACACACACACACACCTATAATTTTTTATCTGAATTGGTTGGCTTACAATGAATACTCTCCAATTATGCACTTCCACATTTATTTCACTAACTTGTAATTTTATTTTGAATGTGCAGGAAATTATAGTAATTAAAAATTTGAATTGTGGTCAGAATTAAACTCCACTTACTGTAGTTAATGATGAATAGTTTTTGTACTATTGTCATATATCTTTTGATGCATTTTGTTTTGTGAAATTTTGTGATAGTAGAGAACTTTAACCAATCATTTTCTAAGTATTTGTTGTACACGACATGTATCACGAAGATTATTTGAAATAGATAGCTTCAATTTAAGTATTAGTTAATATTGTGCTTTTTGTCAATTATATATTTAAATCTGGGAATGTTCAATATATGCAAATAACAATTATTATCCTTAAAAATAAAAAATTTGTTCTACAAAATTCTACACAACATTTCCACACATCAATAGTGTTTTTGTAGGACCTCCAATAAAAGTTGCACTTCATAAGTGTTGATCTAGATGAGATATAAAAGGTAGCACTGTGACCAATAATCAAGCAAAGGCAACAGTTTTAAGTTTAGTATAGTAAAAAAAGGTGTTGCTAATGAATCACTACAATGTGTTCCCTTATACGCTTTAAAAGTGTATCTATGATGGAAACATTTAAAAGGTGTTGCCTAATGTCAAAGGTTACACTTTTTAGGCCACCCCCTAAAAGATGTTAGCTAAAGTCCAAAAGTGTAGCCTTTTATGGAATGTCATACTTTTTTCTAATTTAGGCTACACTTTACTAGCGTGGCCGTATGACTAAAATTGTATAGTGCATAACCCCACACAATCAAGTAAACCAATCAAGCAATTTCTAACTTCATATAACATAGCATCATCACTAATCATCATCAAATTTAGCAATATAGACCAATAACATTTTCATAAGTGAAACTAACATCATATAAGTTCATCAACATGTAAAGTAATCATGTACATATGATTTAATTTATAGGAACATAAGAACAACTTCCTAGGACTTCCATAAAGGCTAACTAGTGCAATTCATAGGTTGAGTCCCATACCCCTACCTAGACTAAGTCAAACCCCTTAAGTCATCCTAGTTATAGTTCACTTTATTAGTACATTTTACTTTAGGGAACAATTGCCTTAACTGACATAGACCACATGAGCTAAATGTGGTATCCAGTTTTATGAAACCCTACACTGAAAGAAGGTTGACTACTTGGCAAGGTAGTACCAAAACATGAACATAGAATTCTAGGTGGATCCACTAGCTAGTATTCCTATGGGGGAAACATAGTTCAAGAAAAAGAAGACATACTTGAGACCCTTTTTATTCCCAATTTCATTATAATATCTATCTCATGAGAACCATTGTGAACCTACCTTCCTACATTGGCAAGGGACACACTAATAATTAGTTCATTCAAAGCTAAGCTAAAACCCCTTTTTGAAATGTCTTTAAGCCTTTATTAATCATCATAGCTTAGTATAGGTCATATAGGACTAACCCTTCTATATCATAATCATTAGCTCATTTTGAATTGTATGAGAACTTCCTTTTACAACAATCCTCATTTGTGGGATTAAAACTTTATCATCATCATGTCATAGTAAGGCTGTAAGTGATCTATAATCAACCTTATATGATTATACCTTAATCATAATATCACAATCCATATAATCAAGACATTTAAATTTAATTCATCATTCAATCACCGATCTAATCTAATCACAATTAATACATCAATGGAACATCATCATCAAGTACAAACCATCACAATTGAAGTAAGGATTCAAGATCATAGGTCTTACGAATTCACCTTCACAAGACTTCTTCCATGGCCTTACCTTTAACCAACCATATTAATAAACTAATAGTCTTAATAAAAACATTTAACAGTAATTAACACAAGAACTATGTCAATTGCATTATCACTATCCAATTAAACATCAATTCTTAACCTAGGATTAGGGGAATAGTGTAAATTAATGATCTCTTCCATAGAACTAGGTCTAAAATCAAGAAAAACACTAATTAATGAATAATCCATCATAATTCATTCATAAAAATAAAAATAAAATCAATAACATGGCAATTTATAACATCAATTTCGGATTAAGAATGAAACCCATGTTTTTCTCAAATTTTGGGAATAAATTTGAAAGAACCCTTTGGGAAGGGAATTCCCATACCTTGTTAATCCTTGAAAAGTTATGGAGAGAAAGTAGACTTCATGTAGACCTACGACCTTTGACCTTGCTCTTCAATGGAGTGTTTTTTGGGGAGAGAGAAAGTATAGAGAAGGAAGAGAGATTTGAATTTAGGAATTGAAGTTAGTTAGGTTAGTTTAATGAGGGTTATGCCTTTATATAGTCCCTAAATTAACTTAATTAGAATCCACATAACCCTTAATTAACAATATAAGCAACTAACTTAATTAAATGACTCATTTAAATTGGAAAATGAAAACCAAACCATACCTATGAGACCCTGACCTACAATTCATAGGTCAGTCGACGCCCCGTGTTGCACAACCGTCGATAAGTTCATAGACTTGGTTTTTATGAATATTTGGAGATTTTTCTAAGTGTTTGATGACGGAGATATTGATGCCTCGTCCACCAGACATGGCTCGTCAATTGGCTTCGTAGATAGCCACTGCCAAACACATCTTTTTGGGTCATTTTGAAAGGGTCCTCCTCAAGGACCCTTAGTGTGGTCATTGGGGAGTCGTACCCAGATGTTTCGACCCTAAAAATATTATAATACACGTTTCACACCTTACTACGAAATTTCATTGAATTTCGACCCTTAAAACCCCATGAAATATGTTACGGCACACTAACCTCTTTTTCACAATTCACCGGCGTCATGGACGTTCCTTGACATTTTAAATCTAAAATTTCCCAAATGATTTATACAAATTATGTTAGGTGTTAAACATTGTTCCAAGTCTTTATTCAACATATTAGGCTCTATATTAAGTCTTTGACTTTTGGATTTTTACAAAGTCAAACTCCCCACCACCAGCAGGTCTAAGGACTATGGTCCCTATTACGGTAGGTGAACCCTTCTATGATTCACTTGTTTAGGTAGATTTCAGTAATTTTCCTCAAGGTTTTGGCTTTGAAGTGTTACATTATCTTCTTATTGGGATCATTCTTCGTTAAATGGAGACTAAACTCGTCTAAATTGAGGGAAAGATGCAACCCTACCACAAAAACTAGAATCTAAATTTCTGACCGAACTTAGATTATGTAATATGATGAAAAAAGAAATTCAAGATGAAGGAACATGATTCTAAGACTAAATTTGCGCATGAATGACTAAGAAACTGAAAAGGAACTATTACCTCAAGCTGGAGTGGAATTGGAAGGAAAGAGGTGAGGATACTTGGACTCTGTTGTTGTTAGTACATTCCAATTAACTCGCTCTATGGACTAACTCCTCTACAAAACTTTGACTGAAGCGAATTTTATGTTTCTCAACCTTATTAGTTGATGATTGAGGCAAACTTTATGTTTCTCAAACTTCTAAGATTACAAGAGAGATTCTCAATTGTTTCATCCTTATAATAGTAAATATCTTTCACATAAAGGCACTATGGATGCTGGATCATTCACACATTTTTAAATAGTGAAATGGTAAAAACCGTATGAACTGCTTGTAGTTCTACTGGGAAGTGTAATTCAAAAGATACTTTACCTATAATTATAATGATCTTGTAATGACCTACATATCTAAGAGTGAGCTTCCCTTTCTTGCTAACTCTCATTACCCCTTTCATAGGTGAAATTTTAAAGTAAACCCACTCATCAACATGGATCTCTTGTTCCCTTCTCCTTACATATGCATAAGACTTATGGAGACTCTATGTTGTGTTAAGTCTATCTATAATGACTTGCACTTTCTCCATAATATCATGGAATGAATCATGCCATATCAAGGATTCTTCCCCTACTTCAAACTAAACATCAGGAGATCTACATCTACGCCCATACAATGCCTCAAATAGGGCCATCCGAATGGTTGAATGATAGTTGTTATTGTAGGCAAACTCTATTGAATAAGTTGATTACCCCAACAACGCTTAAAGTCGATCACATAAGCTCTGAACATGTCCTTTAAGGTCTGAATAATACGCTATGCCTGAGAATCTATCCGTGGAAGAAATGTTGTGCTAAGGTGAACTTAAGTAATTTCTTAAATGACTTCCAGAAATGAGAGGTAAACTAAGGACCTCTATATGAAATGATAGACAAAGGAACCACATGAAACCTAATTATACCATTAATGTAAAGCTTGGCATAGTCCTTCGCCAAATTTGTAGTCTCGACCCCAATAAGCAAGAAGACTTAGCACCTTTGTAACCTATCACCCAAATGGAGCTATGATGTCTGAGAGTAGAAGGTAATCGTAAAATGAAGTCCGTGTTGATCATATTGCACTTCCAAGTAGGATTGTCGATTTCTTGAGTCATACCTCCTAGTTTATGATGTTTTATCTTTACTTACTAAAAGTTGGGGCACTTAGCCACAAAATCTTCTATATCCCTCTCCGAATCATTCAAGAAAAAGACTTTCCGTAGATCAATGTACATCTTTGTGTTACATGGATGAATAAGAATATTTCAAGTGATGTGCTTCTGCAAGTGTATGTTTTGTTAATTCACCCACTTTAAGGAGTGCATGATCGACCATGATTGCAATGTCCACCATCTTTATCTTTGAAAAAAAAAACTTAAATTCTATTGGTTGAATCCACCCTCTTGTTGAAGAAATATTGGATCACTTTCTTGCTTTTCCTTAACCCCTGCTACCAATAAATATTCTTACCCATTGTGAAATGTTACACCATTATCTAAATGATCATAAGGAGATCTCCCAAGCAAGCAATCTTGCGAACATCCTTCACTAACTCTTTTTCACTCTTCCTTAACAGTGCTATAATATCCATTGATAGTCTCATAAGAGCATTTCCTACTACATTGCCGCTACAAAGGTTGTATTGCACACTCACGTCGTACTTTTTGAGGAAATCAATCCTTCTCCTCCAGAAAATATTCAAATCTTTCAGGGTGAGCACATATTTAAGTTTCTAATGGTATTTGCACCCATCAAGGTGAAAACCATACAAATAATGTCTCCAATCTTATTTTCAAACACAACGCTGGAAGCTCAAGCTCATGAGTTGGATACTTCTTCTCATGCAACTAAAATTGTGTAGAAGCATAAGATTTAACCTAATCTCTCAACAACACACAACTTAGTCTCACTTTTGATGCATCAAAATATATAACATAACACTTTGAAACCCATGGTAGAGTCAAAATGGGAAGTGTAATTAACTTTGTTTTCAGTTTTACAAAGCTATTCTCACAATCATCTAACCACTTTAATGTGACCTTTTTTTGAGACAACCTAGTGAATTGTGAGACTATGGATGAAGATAATTCCAAAAACCTTCTTAAATAACCTTCTAGACCTAGGAAACTTCTAATATATAAAGGAGAGGTAGGTCTATGCCATTATTTCACAACTTCTATGCTATATTGATGCACTTGGATCCCTTCGGTAGACATAGTGTGACGAAGGAAAGCAACATATTGCATCAAAACTCATATTTGCTAAAATTATTTAATAACTGGTGATCCTTGAGAGATTGCAAAACAACCCTCAATTGACTTACATGTTCTTACTTATTCCTACAGTAAATAAGGATATGGTTAATAATTACGACAATGAATATTTCTTTAACAATTTATCTATAAAATATATGAAATTTGTAGGAAAATTTGTTAATCCAAATCACATAATGACCATATCGAGTTCTGAAGGTTATTTTTGGGATGTCACTATCTCAGACTCTGAGTTGATGATAACCAAATATGAGGTCTATATTTGAGAAATTACTAGCACCTTGAATTTGGTCAAACAAGTTATCAATCTTGAAGATATCGTACTTTTTATTAATTGTGACCTTTTTGAACTACATATAGTCAATGCACATTCTGATTGAACTGTCTTTCTTCTTCACAAACATCACTGGCGAACCCAATGGCAAAATACTAGGTCTGATGAAGCCCTTTTATAGAAGGTCTTTTAGTTTCACTTTAATTCTTTAAGCTGACCTGAAGCCATTCTTTAAGGAGGAATAGAAATAGGTTGGGTATCTAAAAGGATATCAATTCCAAAGTAGATTTCTCTTTTTTGAGGAATTTTGAGAAGATCTGGTAGAAAAACTTGTAGAAATTCACTGTCTACTCGAACAGACTCAAGAGTTGGGGTTTAGAGCTTGAATCCTTGACCCAAACTAGATGATAAATATAACCCTGAGAAATAACCTTTATGGTCTTATGGTAAATAATTACTATACCCTTGACACTAAGATACTACCCTTCCATTCAAGAGTTGGTTTGTTTTGAAACTTAATATGAACAATTCTAATTCTACAATCGACTGAGGCATAATAAGAATGTAACCGATCCATGACTAGAATATGTTGTTTCTAACTCTACAAGATCTGTTGAGGTAACTTTCAAAGAGGCTATGATAGGGCAATTTTTGCATACATGTGTGGCAATAACTAGGTGACCGACTGGAGTAGAGACTAAGAAGGGTTAAGAGAAAATTCCTAGGCTAATATTAAAGTTGACTGCTATAATAGGAGTTACAAAAGAAAGAGTATATACATCTAACAAAGCGAAAACATCGAGATTAAAGAATGTAACGTACCAACAACTACATCAAGAAATTTTTCATGATCCTAGCGAGCCTGAAAAGCATACACCCTATTTTTGTGCTACTCGCCACATGTACCGGATGAGTTACCATGTTGAGTCGGGCGACTTTCTTGTTCTAATAAAGATGTAGACTGAGTTCTACCATTATTACCTACTTGACACAGTTTATAAAGAAAATTCTCAACCTCTTACTAGACATACTATATCTAAATCATCTTCTTCTCTTGATAGACCTTTGTCCGGATGGTTCATACCACACTTGGGAAATTTTTAGTGGGTCCTAGTACCTTTAGAGACTTCACTAAGACTTAGATCCTTTTTCCCTACCTTTCGGTTCTTATCAGAACCATGAAGATGGAGCACTAATTAATGAAGGGTTATGAAGGGGTTGTGGCTGAATATTTCTACTTACCGTCCAAGCAATTTACACAACCCAATTTCTATTGAGAATACTCATGTTTCCCAATCCTTGTATTATTTTTGTCCTTACCTTGTTACCTAAGATTATCTCCAACATCCAGTTAAGCATGAATCATGTGCCTAGATATGTTCATATTTTCCAACAACCTATTATTGCTACACTCTGTTTTCACCAAGTCTGACTGTCCATATAAAACATTATTCATTTGAGACTCAGAGTAAACAACATTGTGACAAGCATACTTGGAGTGCTTTGTTTCAACATGACCACATAATCTTTGATGTCATTCTACCTTTCCTTAAGTTCATATATTCCAAATATTTTGTCTCTCTAAACTATCTTGGAAGAACCTATCAAGAAAAGTCTCATATAAGCATTCCTAAGTTATAGGAGCCTCATCTGTACCCATGTTCTCATTCGACTAAGTATACTATATATGAGAAACATCTTAATCCGGTAAGATTCCAACTCAATCGATTATTCTATTTACCAGCATCACTTCAATAAAATAATTAAAGAAGTTTTGGGGTTCCTCACCAATATGGGATCCTAACAACTTAGACACATTCATCTTTAAAAATACAAAAACTAGGTTGCCCCTGACCCACCATTTGCATTAGCTAGAATAAAAGCCCGCTGATTGTTTTGGTTCGCAACACTCTAAGCCGACATTTTAATGACATTTTTGAACTCTAGATTCAAAACTTCCTACTTTGGGACTGTAGAAGCTGCATTTGTATTCCTGGCGTTGACATTCATGGCGTTAAAGAGGCATGATATGAAACATAGAATGACGAGTTAGAACTGAACTAGGTGATACATTATGCATGATAACAATAACAAGAAACTTAAGATTTTTCCTAAAACACTATGTAACCTACCTATCATTAAATATGGTCCGCACTTTCACACACATGAAAAGGAATCATCCTATTATGGCCTTTTAGATATCCTCAGACTCTTGAACCAAATACTCTAATATAAAGTTTGTCATGTCCCGAGCAACCCCCTATGCTAACTCTAAAGGCATAAAATAAGCATACTAAGAATGATAAATTTATGTGGAAGCTAATCATGAAGCAAACGTGAATGTATGGGGAATACCCATACACTGAAACTGAATATATGAATCTTTAGAGTTTAATACAGAAGAGTTATGAAACTTGAAAACCTAGATGAATTTAGTAAAACAAAAAAATAAAAGATTGAGAAACTGAAAAAGATAACATTAATATTGTCCTCGGATAATGAGGACTCACCACTAATGCGACTAAGCTAGAGATCAGGAACCGATCTATGCGTGGTTGACAAGATGTGAACCTAAACCTACATAATAAGAAGATGTAGCGTCATTATTTGAAAGGTACATAGCATGCGTGAAAGAATAAGCTTGACTTACAACATAACCGAATAAAGCAATAAAGTAATGACATAATTTTAATACGATATATATACTGAATGTTAAGCTGACTGGATGCAATGATAAAATTTATAACATTCTAAGACTGTAGTAAATATGTGGTCAATGAAATAATGTTTAGCTTAACTATGAAAGCTACTAATAACCGACATTAAGCCACATGAGCTAAATGTGGAGTCAAACGTATATGCCCTATCGAAAGAACCTCATAAACCCTTACATAGGTGTAGAGTCATGACTGGTGTGATCACTAAATGAAGTCCACTGAGGGGACTTACAACCATATGTGGCTCGTAGTTCAAGGAGAATTTAGGTGACTGACCTTAGTCCAACTCGGTATTATGCTACTCCCAATAGATTAAGTGATTAAGACACTATGACTGAATAATTATAATACATTCGTTTGCTCACAAATGATATGCAAACTGAGAACCTACATTAATATACTAATAAGTACACATTAAAAAACTGAGGCATGTATATTCGGAATAACTGAAATATCTAGCCTAGGATGTGTAATTCAAGATCCAAAGAAGTACATACCTAAGGTTCTGAAATTCATATATGAAATAAAGTAATAATATGATAATCTTTTTATGAATATATAAATAGTTAGTTGATAATATTCTACTAATGTGCTAGAAATCCTAGGTCTCGTTATAATAAGTTACTCATGAATTTATTAAATTATAGGGACATAATGGCCAAAAGAAATGAACTAGTGAAATCCCACATGCCTCGTGACGAATTCCACATAAAAATCTTTCGATTTTAGGGCTTGAACTGATGGAACCTTATGGCGTTCTTGAGCAAGGGTTTTTGACCTTTTTTTCTTCTCAAGCTCAAATTTTCTATGTTGTGATGAATTAATTTACATAGGTACGTTAGTTATATTTCCAGGCTTAAAATAACAAAACCACGTAACTAGGGTTATAATGACATAGTTAGGGATCCAATGAAATAGGAACATACCAAAACACCTAGACATAAACTCTTGATAGGGATGACCACAACCACATTCATACAGTGTGTAGGGGACCAAACACCTTGAAGTGGATCATGGTCTTTTGTCCTATGCCTACCGATTTTGGGCGGTCTATTTCACGGGACCTACTACGGATAGTGTCAAGGACCAAAGGTCGTGAAGGTCCCCGTGGTCTTCATTTGGTCATGTGGTATGAGGGTCCATACTCACAAAACATGTTATGGACCGCGTGAAGGACCATGGACCAAGAAGTTCCTTGTGGTCTTCCCATGCGTGTGTGGGGATCGAAGGACTTCCCAAGGGGAGGCTATTGTCTTCAAGCCTACCGATGCCACCATAGTTCATCGTCAAGACCATGTCCTGTGAAGGGTCCCCTTGAATAACATCTCATAACCCTAAATAACTAAGAATAATCTAAGAAAAAAAACTAATAACTTTTTGAATGAAAGGGGAAAATTTTGAAAAAATTTCTATGGTTCATAATTGTGTTTTAGTCATTTTCAAACGACCATAACTTCTAGCTGGAGTTCGCCAGGGTGATCCCTATTAAGCTATGTAAGAAATTTTTTGTTGGGTTAGTTCACCATACGCTAATTTGTTTCACTTAAGGAAATCTATGAGTTGATTTCATGTTAAGAGTGTAGTTTTTGAAGGAAAGTGTCGAATTCTTGTTGATTGAATTGTTGGATGCCTATTGTTTGTTTTCTCTTGTTTCTCCGGGTATTTTATGAGTTGAACTAAGTGGGTATTGAGGGTACCAATAGTCCCAAGTGTTTGATGAAAGATCTAGGGGGGTTTTGAGATTATAAAAAGAGTTGAAACTACCTAAGACGCACGTGGGTAGGACAGGCGCTTGGTGCCTACAGTGCACCGAAAATTGACCACTGAAATTGTGGCCTGGCGCGACAATCCACAAGGTAAAAAATTTTGTCCTCAGTCAATTGAGGCTGGCACGAAGCTACACAAACGCGCTTGGATTGCCGTTTTTTACACTTTTTTCGTAGGTTAGACCTTTTATATCCTTCTAAGGTACAGTTATACCTTTCAATGATTCTAATCACTTCAAATAATTTCAAAACACCTAAAAATCATCAATGAACCTAAATCATAACCTTGAATCGATATTCCAAATTCAAGGAAGGTTTAATCAAAGACTAAGGAGTTAAAAGTCATGTCTAAGGTTAAGAAGTGTCACATCCTGAAACCACACTCCAGAAGTTAGGGTCAATCTTGAATTGCAATCTGCATACTTGACCTCTCGGAGGTCTTGTACAAGACCTTTTCGTATCGTTCATCGCATATACATAACGAAAAGTAGTGCATAATTAAAACTTCTCACAATATATTAGAAATATCTTTAATAAAATCTGTTATGAGAAATCATAGGAAATACTAAGTCTCAATCTAATCAAACATAAGACATGAGTATACTTTTGGTACATGACCATACTTAAAAATATAGAGATACTAGTATATTACAATACTACGGAAAAAAAGGACATCTATGCACTCGAGTCAATTGAGGACATATTTCAACTTCACTTAAATGATGCTACTATCTAGGTCTTGATTCCCAAATGATCCTCACCTGCCATCAACTATAGAGATTGATAAAAGCATGGATTAGTAAAACCATAGGTACTAAGTAAGGATTATGCATAAAGTCATGCAAATGGACATTTATTAGAAATATGCATATTTTCATTTAAGTATCATAATAAAATCATAAGAAAAACATTTAAGAACTTAGAAGCACATATGAAATCACTTACTCGCTTTGTAGCATTTTTAAGAGCAACCTCACATTAAGCTTAATTCACTGTACAATTATGTTATTCACTGTTATACTGAAGCCTCTTCACTTCATCTTAAGCACCTTTTAGCATATAATTCCCCCATAAAGAGCTATTGTAAAATTCACTTAAGTAACACAAAGAGAGACCACACATACACCCTTTCTAAGCATGCCTAAATGATCCTAAAGACCACCTATAATGAGATAAATACACACTTATAACTCACCAAACATATGAACATGAGATTCCCTCTACAAGAGGTAATTCTATGTCTCACTTGAATGAGTTGTGAAGCAACCGCCCATACAATACCTTATACACACACTTAAGATATCCTATAGACTACCTATGATAGAATCATTCTCACTTGACATAACAACATATAGATAAAATGGCATTCCCTTACCAAAGGCTATCAAAAGACTTATTTAAGTAAATAGAGAAGATAAAGTCCATGATTGACCTCTTCAAGACTACCTAAATAATTCTTAAGACTACCTATGGCCTAGATCATATCCAAATAATCAACATCTTTCCTAACTCGAGTTATTCTTAAGACTTATCTAGCTAAGATACGAAGTGACCATTGTTATACCCCCTTCACACCTTAACAAGACATCCCTTAACTAATCTAGATAAGTACTTATTCATTTACCTACATTCTTAACTTAAGTCATTATCTTAATTAGTTCATTTAAGACTCCTTCATCACATAAAGGACATTAGTAATGGTCTTGGACAAGACCTATGAACTCCAACTAATGCCTTCAAACCCTATTGCGCAATATCTAGATAGCGTCCCATACCACCACCTAAACTTCATAGAACATATCTAATGCTCCTATGTATCCCAGATGATTAGAATAGGCAATAACAAACACAGACCATGATCTCAAGACATGGGATCCAAAGTTTTATCCTACTATGATGATGGTGGACTACTTGCCAATAGTAGAACTTAAGACACATCCCATGTAGGTACATGGTAAGGAATATGAAGGGCATGCTTGGTCATATAGTCTCTTTCTTTAACTATAAATACATCCCTTACCAACTCACTTGGTGTTAGCCTTTGTTATCATAGAGTAGTTTACACCTAAGGTTCATATAAAGGGGTTTCATATCAACTTCATAATCCTAACACATTTACCCTACAAAGGAATGGTCCACTAGGGCTACCTAACCATTGCGATAAGAAACTCCTATGACATTCCTAAGGTTTTATTAGATGTCGTTCTAGCCAATCAACCTTAAATCTATCATTTCATTACTTGAAGGATACCATTACGTCTTTCGACTCAACATTCATAACCTTACCACTAGGTTCAAGGTTTCACATAAAGGACCCTCTTAACATTATTTAAGGCTCATGTAATTCATACATAAAAGACCAAGAGGATTTAGCATCCTAAGTCAAGACATCTCATATTCACATTTATACATGAATAATATAAGGGACATAAGTAAACCAAGACAAGAGACAACATACTTCACCTTAACACATATTACATGTCATTGTAAAAGCACATAGAAATAGACATTATCATCTTTAAGTCATCCTATACACAATCATATCATCATAAATATGACCATCATAGACTTATATAGTCACGTATAAATAACCAAGCATCAACCCTAAGACAATATACACAAAGCCATAGTCATAGTTTAACATGATCATCTACATAAAATCAATAGAAGAACACATATACTTTCACATTACTTATCATGTATATAGACATTATCAACCTTAACATAGTCAACTATATAAATCATCTTAATATTTCAAGTAGTTGTCGACAAGGCCATGAGAATCATATTATTTAAAATAATGCCAACAAGGCCACATCAATTGCATGTAAATCACGTAACACCACAACCATCAGTGGACCATACTAATCACAACATAATTGAAGTATAATTAACATAAAATAAAGGGAATTAGGGAAGTGTACCACCATTCCATCCTCAACACTTCAATGTATTGCTAAATATCTTAAGACCCATACCCATGGCCATAACCAATAATTCAATGCAATTATAACATTACTCAATGAAACTATGTCAATTCATTATATATTCATCAACCTATTACAACCTATATATCAATTCAATATAATTATCACATCATTCAATAGCCCGTAGAAAACTACACTAGAATTCATAAACATTAGATCAATATCATTTAACCATAACTTTGTCAAAAACTAGGGTTCATCAATTTCATTGGTTCATAGGTTAATTAAGTTAAAATAATAAAATTAATAACAATTAAATCCATGGATAGATCATGAAATTGGATAATTCATCTTTGAAAACATTAGAAAACATCTTTGAAAGTTGGGTTTCTTGATGAATAGAGTTTAAAGTATAAAAAATCATACTTAAATGAATCTAATTCTATAATTTTATTAAGAATATCCATTCAATTCTCAAGTCCAAGCCCTTCCTTGAGTTTTCGCTCCTGTAGAGTTCTAGACAATTTCTAAGGGACTTGGTTTTGATTTTGAAGAATGAAATCCTCTAAGTGTTTTAGGCTTGTAAACATATTTAAAATACCCAAAAGACCATTAACGGAACTCCATTTTCCTTATTTGTACTTGGTGTTAATTTACCAGTTCACCCCTAGAACTTTATAGGACAATCGATGGCCCACCGTTTGACCAACGGACCATCCTACTTGTCCATGGTCTTGAACTGAGGCTTTTCTTTGAACTCTCCTATCCAAATTCTAAGTGTCAATTGACGAGACCTCACCAACGGGGTGTCGATTGCTTTCGTTGTTTGGGATATTTTATACAATCTTGGGAACTCTTGAAGGGTCCTTCCTCAAGAACACTTGGATGGTCCTCGGGCATTTTTTGCTGGATGTTTCCAAGATAAAAATGAGCTTATACGAGTTTAGATCTCTCACATGAATTTAAATCAAAACGAACACGTAAAACTGGACGAAATATTCTTTGACACACAAGGTCGTTTCAAGGTAAAACTTTCAAACGTCATGAACGTTCTTGGACGATTGACCTTCTAACTTCATGAAACATGCACACTTTTAATATACACCATAATAACTCTTATAAATGCCTCATAACCTCATGAATCAAATATAAACACATAGAACCATACAAGAGGCACATAACTGACTTAGTCGTCGAAAGATAGGAAGATTCATCCTAACAGAGGCTCTTAACCTAGACGTCATAATGCTCTCCAAAAAATTAACCCTAGGCACTATACTCAAATTCACTAGAGTAGTCAGGGCTCCGGCTAAAGCAAGCAAAGCCTCTCTAAAATCACTATTACTCAACTCCGGGAAAACAATCAGAACATCCTTAAATCCTTCCACAATAGGTACTCGATCACCTTGAACACCTTTAGAACTTTAGCACCTTGAGGAACTTGCTAAACGTGCTCAACATGAGGAGGAATCTCCTTATGCACATCATTCTCCTCAAATCTCTTAGCCCGTGTCCTTCTCGTATTGATCTTCCTAGAAACACAAGGAATACCATAAGTAAAGAGTAATCATAACTTTTACGATATGGCACGACATAGGACTAGAAAAGAAGGGAAACTCTATCGTCCTATAGCTACTCGCCCATAGATATGTCGCGACTCACACCGATTGTCAAGACTCTACTAGACGTGACTTGATGAGACTTTTCAATTTCTAAGACTACTTTCATATCCTACACTCTAACACCAACCTTGTCACATCCCGAATCCTCACCCTAGAAGTAAGGGTCAATCTCTGATTACAATCGGCGTACTTGGCCTCTCGGAGGTCTTGTACAAGCCGTTTCCATATTGTTCATCGTATAAACATAATGAAACGTAGTGCAAAATTAAAATATTTTATAAAATATTGGAAATATCTTTAATAACATATTTCATTAGAAATCATAGGAAATACTAAGTCTCAATCTCATCAAACTTAAGACATGAAAATATTTTTGGGACACAACCCATACTTAAAAAAATAAAGAAATACTAGTCTATTACAATAGTATGAAAATAAAAACATGTCTATCCCCTCGAGTCAAAAGAGGACACACTTCAACTTCACTTGAATGATTCTACGATCCAAGTGTTGCTTCCGAAATGCTCCTCACCTATAAACAACTATAGAGATAGATAAAAGCATGAATTAGTACAACCATATTTACTAAGTATAGCATTATTCATAAAATCATGAAAATGGACATTTATTCGAAATATGAATCTTTTCATTAAAATATCATAATATAATCATAAGAAAAACATTTAATAACTTAGAAACACGTAAGAAATCAATTAGTCAATTTATAGTATTTTTAAGAGCAACCTTATAGTGAGCTTAGTTCACTGCACATTGATGTTTTTAAGCATTAGAATATAATTCCCCCACTAAAATCTATCCTAAGACTAACTTAATAAACACAAAGAGTGACCACCCATACACCCTCTCTAAGCATGACTAAATGATCCTCAAGATAACCTAAAATGAGACACATACACACTTACAAGACACCAAACATATTAACATGAGATTTCCTCTACCAAAGGTGGGTCTAAGTCTCATTTGAGTGAGTTGTGACGTGACCGCCCATACATTCCTTTATACACTCACTTAAGAGATCCTATAGAGTACCTATGATATAACCATTCTCACTAGACATAACAACATAGAGATAATATGACATTTCCTTACCAAAGGCTATCAAAAGACTTGCTTATGTAAATCAAGAAGATAACTTCCAAGATTGACCTCTTCAAGACTACCTAAATAATAACTTCCATGATTGACCTCTTCAAGACTACCTAAATAATCCTTAAGACTACCTAAGGCGTAGATCATGTCCACATAATCAACATCTTCCCTAACTAAAGTCATTCTTAAGAAATATCTAGGTAACGTACGAAGTGACTATTCCTATTCACTCTTCACACCTTAACTAGAAAACCCTTAATTACTCTAGATAAGTACTTATTCATTTATATACTTGCTTAACTTAAGTCATTACATTCATTACTTCATTTAAGACTCATTCATCACATAAAGGACATTGATATAATGATCTTGAACAAGACCTAGGAACTCCATCTAACACCTTCAAATCCTATTGTGCAATGTCTAGATAGTGTCCCATACCACCACCTAAACTTCATAGAACTTCTCTAATGCTAGTAGGTATACCATATGATGAGCATAGACAAAAATTGACATTGACCATTATAGAAAGATATGGAATCTAGAATTTTATTCTACTCCGATGAGGATGTCCTTGCTAATGGTATAACTTGGACTCATCCTATATAGGTACATGGTTACAAAAGGAATGCTTTGTAATCTAGTCTCATTCTTTCACTAGAACTACTTCCCTTACCATACTCACTCAGTGCTAGACTTTGTTATAATAGAGTAATTTACACTTAAGATTCATATAAAGGGGTTCCAAATCAAGTTCATAACCTATTCACATTTACCCTACAAAGGAATGGTCCACTAGGGCTACCATACAATGGCGACAAAAAGCTCATAATGACTTTACTAAGGTTTGATATTATGTCGTTCCGTCCAATCAACCTTTAGTCTATCATTACATTACTTGAAGGATACCATTAAGGCTTTCTACTTAAACATTCATAACCTTACCACTAGTTTCAAAGGTTTACATAATGTACCATCGAAACATCATTTAAGGTCTCATGTCATTCATAAATAAAATACTAATAGACTTTAGAATCCTAAGTCAACACATCCCATATTCACATTCATATATGCATCAAGTAAGGGACACAAGTCAACCAAGACAAGAAACAACATACTTCACCTTAAGTAATGTTATACATTATCATATCATCATAAATATGATCATCATAGAATCATATAGTCAAGTAGGAATAATCAAGCATCAACCCTAAGACTATACACACAGAGCCATAGTCATAGTCTAACATGATCATCTACTTAACATCAATAGAAGAACACATATAAATTCACATTACTTATCATATAGATAGATATTATCCAATTTCACATAATCAACTATATAAATCATCAGAATAATTCAAGTAGTTGCCGACAATGCCACATAAATTGCAAATAAAACACATAACACCGCCACCATAAGTGGACCATACTAATTAGAACATAAAATAAAGGTAATTAGGGTAGCGTACCACCACTCCATCCTCAACACTTCAATCTAATACTAGATAATCCAATTCAATATCATAAGGCCCTTACCAATGGCCATAAGACGTAATTTCGTGCAATTGTAACAACACTCAATGAAACTAGGTCAATTAACTACATATTCATCAACATAATACAACTTATATATCAATTCAATATAATTATCACATCATTGAATATCCCATAGAAAACTACACTAGATTTCATAAACACTAGATCAATATCAATTAACCCATAACTTAGTAAAAAACTAGGGTTCATAAATTTCATTGGTTCATAGGTTAATTGAGTAAAAATCATCAAATAAATAACAATTCAATCCATTTTCATTGCTTTAAAACCTTTATTGCCGGAACCCATGAATAGATCATGAAATTGGACATTTCATCTTTGAAAACCTTAGAAAACATCTTTGAAAGTTGAGATCCTTGATGAATAGAGTTTCAAGGATCAAAAACCATACCTCAATGAATCTAATTCTTGAATTTGATGAAGATTCTCTACTCAACTCTCCATTCGAAGCCATTCTTTGAGTTTTGGCTCCAATGGGGGTCTAGAGAATTTCTATGGGAATTTGTATTTTGATTTTTGATGAATGATATCTTATTAGTGTTTTAGACTTATAAACATATTTTCAATACCCAAAATATCCTTAAGGAACCTCCCTTTCTCTTATTTGGACGTACCGATTCACCCTTTGAACTTAACAATGACCTGCACACAGACAGACCTAATCGACAACTTGGTCTCTCCTCTCCCAAGACTAAGTGTATGTCACGACCGGCGAGAACCCCATAGAAGTAACATGGAGTACTTGACCTCTCGGATGTCTTATACAAGCCCATATTATCATTCATCGCATCGACATAATAAATTTGGTTATAAATTTAAAACGTTTCATAGTACCTTATATGCTAGAAATTTTACTTCATACACATATAAAATATAATCCATAATACATATATTGACTCTAAGTCTCTTTTCTATGTTAGACTCAATGACTTTAGTGTACATTAAGGACAAGGCTCTTATGAGATAATCCAAAACTATTCATTACTAAATAGACTTTACAATAACTACACATGAGGACATCCTTGGTCTTAAGGATTCCTTTCCTTGAGGTTGGGAAATCACCTATACAACTCCTTAATCGTAGAGCTCCTTTAAGCAATGCATTACCTACACTTTGTGTAAAGAGTAGGGAAGAATGGGATTATCACAAGAATGTACTAAGTATGGCAACCATGTAAAATCATGCATTTAAAAGGGACATTTTCATTGATATCATACTTCATGCCATTTTGAGTAAGTCATCATAAAACCTTTATCAATAGCATATATATAATTTTTCATACTTCATATAAACTCAATAAAAGGCCAAACATAATAGAAAAGCACATACTATCATAGAAGTATAATATCACATAGACATAGTTAAGTCAAGACATTCATCATACAGTCAACAAGATCAACATCATGCATAAAGACTCATATCATGCACATCTTCATAACAAGTAGACAAATATTACAATGTCGTGCATAAGGAACACATACATAGTGACATCCATTATAACACCTTCCTAAAACTCCCTAAGGAGCTACTTTTGCAATGTTTAGATGGGTTCATTACCTCAATCTATCATAAGTAACCTCCCTTAAGTCATTCTATTTAGGGTCCTACTCGTTTCAATTCCATTTTCAATTTCTGCTTTAGGCAAAATATAGCTTTAACCGACATAGACCATGTGATGCTAAACATAGAATGCGGTGTCAAAAAAAACCCCACCGATAAATGATAGTCTACTAGCCAAAGTAGAACAAAATATGACATATCTTTCTAAGTGGAATCCACTAGCTAGTATCCTATGGTGGCAACATAGTTAAGGAACATGGAGGATATCTTGAAAACATCCCTCTATGCCCTTGGGATTTGAGGCTTTCCACCTCATGAGATTTATGGTAGACCTACCTTTCCACATTGGAAAGGGACACACACTCATGTACAAGTTCACTCGGTGATAATCCAAGTCCCCTTACTTAAAAACCATTATTATAATTTTACTTTATAAATCATAGGTTTAGGAGAAGACATCCCCTCATATTCTTAACTCATAGGTCATAGATGGAAGTTCATCAACCTACATCATGTAAAGAATCCATTCACATGAATATAGCTTATGTAAAGCATCATCTAGTTTAGGGTAGACATGAATACAACATTCAAGGCCCCTCTTTTTACTAGATCTTCATACATGTGTGTGTGTGTATACATATATGTTAGGAAACCTTTCACATAACACATAATGTCACACATGTTCATATATCAATGCATACGTCTATATGTATACCTATCTGAGCAATCCTTTCATATAAACACTCCAAGACACTATGTACATTCATACTTCATCATATCATGTACTTAACATCATAGCATATAAGTCATATTCATAACATATTCATTGTGTCATCTTTAATATACATCGAAACCAAACATAGGAACTATCCTATCAAGATACACATGTGCAACGTATAGACAAAGTCCCATACCCTTGCCCATACTAGTACACCTATCAAGTAATCCTAGCAAGGAATAAATCACATACTTCACATACATATATTTTACATGCATAGTAGTAGACATCAGTGAATATGATAGCAACATTTCATTTAGACACCATAAACTATACTACTTGTAACATGCATGTAAGTGAGAGTGTATGTAAATTGGTCAACATGATCATATAATGGATATCAATTACTCCTTGAGGCAGACACCCCCTTAGACCACATTATACTTTCAAGAACATACCACATAACACATAATAGCATAAGATGTAAGACAATATAAGCATTATAACAAAGGCTCCTAGTTTTAGCTATTTAGACTTTCATATAAGGGGTTCATGGGTAGGGGATATTAATCATTTTAACACATCAATGTAAGCACCTATACAATACCCTAACATTAATATACGCATGCTCATACAATAGCCACACCTAGATCACAACTAGATAGGAAGATAGGCACAATTACATCATAAGGTGATCAACTAAATCTCTAAATCATATATTCATTAATTTCCCTTCAAGGCCATGGTCAACACAAATATAATGATAAAGTAAACACTTCCACCATAAGTGGACCATACCACACAATGCCATACAAGGCTTCATCAACATTTTTATAAAGAAATAGAGAAGTAGGAGAGTAGAGGGAATAATCACTCTTACCAATTTCTCACCCTTTGATCATCATTGATCAACACTACTTATTAATCAATAATTCACATATATAGAAGTATCTAAATATACTTTAAACACATAATAAACCATGTACAAGTCGCTACAATATTAAACTATAATATAATATAATACAACACATCAACATACTAGGAAAGTAGAATAACATAGATCATTAGCTAATTTCCTTTGCATTGATTAAGATCATATTTCATACATATTATGAGTTAAACGAATTAGATAAACATAAATTTAATCATATAGAAATCATGATTACATATCCTCAAGATAAGGTTACAACATAGGTCTTTAGGCTTGTCGATTTGCTAGAGTATAAAATTTTTTACCAATACTATAAACTCTCTAAGGCTTTGATTATCATTAATATTTTATCAACAATACACTCATTTGGTATTATATAATAATATAAGAATCAAGACTAAATCATGCTTCATCTAATCACAATTCGAGATCTATCACAGTTAGATTTTTGAATTTATAGCCTAAAGAAATCTAGATCAATTAAGGCAACCCTTTTATAGATTGTTCAATAAAGATTTATATCCTCAAAATTAACCATTATATCACCCTAATATAGTAGTTATATCAGTTCAAACATTATCACAACCTTTCACAAACTATTCGACAATCGACTTCAAAATAACACATAGAAACATAGGCTATTCATGTTCAAATATTCATAAATTTATCATTGTGGAATTATAATCAACAATTCAACATAAATACATGTAATTGAAATCATATAAAGTTACTCCAATGTAATAGAATCATAATTAATCAATAACCAATCAAGATCATACGGCCCATGCAAGGCTAAATCATTTTAGTAATAGAGCATGGGTTGATCATGCAATTGGATTGAAAACCACTTCCAAATAATTAGCTAATCATCAATACATTCATATTATCACTTTTAAATAAGTTTAGGAAAGAACCCATGGATGATTGACGAAGAAAGCGTTTGATCATATTTTTCTCTTACGAAATCTTTGAGAATGGCTCTGTAAATGAAAAGATAACTAGAGAAGAAGATCACCATACCTTTTTCTAGTTCAAAACCTCTTAAATTTTATGATTCATCCATGTAAAACCCATATTTTATTTTTTCTTGAGCTTCAACAACAATGGTGGTTTCTAGAGAGAGTATTTATGGAGGGAAAGGTTTCAATCTTGTGAGAGGATTCTAGAATGGGGCGATCACATTTTTGATGACATATATGCACCCAAAAATAGCTAAATAAACCTATAATAGCCAGGTTAGGACGGGGGTGAATTTCCCATTCACCCCTTTAATGAAACAGACGCAGGCTGCCAGGTGCATGCCACTTGCAACGAAGACAGTGACGGGGCGTCGAGGTCTTGACGGGCCGTGCTTGGCCTCCGTCATTGGGTACTTTGAGAAATATTGGCTTCATTCCTGCCCAAATAAAGTCCCCATCGAATATACCTGCTAGACGGTCCGTTGGTGTACCAACGATCCGTCATTAGGTCCGTCAATAGACACTGCCCAGGCAGTGTCTTAGGCAGCTTTGGGTCCTTCTTTTGGGGCCTCTTGTGGGGCCCTTTAGAAGTCGTACCCTGACGTTTCCAACGTGATTATGAACCTTAATGATGTATATACCTCTCACATAAATTATACCCAAAACAAAAACCTATTAGACGTCCAAATAGCCTTGGCCCCAACATGACATACGATGAACATCTTAGGGGCTATCTTTCAAACACCTTTGACGTTCTTGTCCGTTTGACTTCCAAACTTCACGAAACTTCATATAACAACATTAAACATAATTTTAAGACTTAATAAGATAATTTCATACAGATTTAGTCATGCATAGCTACATAAGGCACATAAGCGACTAGTCGTCGAACGTCTTGGTCGTCCCTTGACGTTCGACTTCCAAATCACTTCAAACTTTGTACACTGCCTCTAAACAATGTAATCAGACTTTTTTGGACCTTATAACATAATTAAACAGCTATAAATACATAGGAATACATATTAGGCATCTAGTTGACTTAGTCGTCCCTTAACGTTCGACTTTCCATGCCTCTAATATTTTCGCTACTGCGTGTATACTATATTGTAAGCATATTTAGGACATTAGAACTTTGATAAAAACATGTTAGTCTCTAGAAAGCTTATCACATTTTTGGGGTCTTACAGTATCCCCCACTTGGGAACATTCATCCTCGGATAAACTCTTTTATCACAACAAGGACTTCAATGCATCATAGAGCAGCTCATAATATTTAAAATATCATCAAATCATATTAGTACTCAATGCACACAATCAATAAAAACCATTGGTCCTTTTAATGTTCATAAGAGAACATCCTTCTCCTAATCATATCATGATCATTTCATCTTAATTCATTACAAGAAAATCTCGAAAATCTACTCATAGGCAGATCATAAACCATAGTAAAAGTTACTTCTGCACTAATACTTCAATGCACATAAACTTGAGTTAGTTAAATCACAAAGATCTTCATTAGTAATACCTAGTGCAATAAAGGTCATACTCAATCATACCTTACTTAGTGGTGTCCACGGAGGAATGTCCTTCTCCTCAACACACTTACATATATCATGAGTTTCACCTTAGCAAGTACAAGGTCAATTTCCTCTTAAAATGAGAAATTGTAAATTTTTAACCATGACATGCTGATGGTTACTTCCTAGTGAAGTCTAATTGGCAAGTCACACAAAGTACATCACAACAAAATAGGAAGCCATTTCACAAATTTCTTTTCTTACCATAATACTAACCCTTATAGTAAGACTCATTTTGGAAAAATAAAACAAATAATAGGCACACACATGGACACATAGATAAACATGCTTTCTCTTTGTAAGAATGAGCCTACAATTATGCATTCCAAATCATAAAAGTCACATAGTTTTCAAGAGACTCAACATAATTCATTTTAAAGAGACTGAACTTTTCACTTTAAGGCTAAACATTTTACTTCACAAGTGACTATTACCATGCTTCTTATCTAATATCATAAAGTCAAATTCACAATTAGCATCTAAAAATGCAAGTCAACATGAGAAAACATGAACTTTATCAAAAATTTCCTTTCATGCTCTTCGGAAAATTCACAATGTCTTTAAGATAATTCAATCAATTCATACTAATTATATAAAGGTCATGCAATTCACACTTTATGCAAGACTATATTCATGAATAAACTTACTAAGAATTCATTATTTTCCAATTCAAGTAAGAATAGAAGGACAATATAGACAATTTATACAACCTCACTACTCAAACACCATCCCCCACTGAGGTTAAACCCAATTAACAGAAACTTAACCCAACCTATAGAGGATCTTAACTACACAATCATCATTTTCATCACCTAAAGTGATTACTACTTTTGAGGGAATTTTTATTAATTCAATTTAGCAAAACTAAGGCATTCCAAACCTTATTATATTAGGCAAATCATCCTCAACCATCAATTTTAATCATACTATTCAATTCACATAAGGTATTCCTACAATGCAATAGACACTGAGGTCATACATCATTTGAGGAAAACAACAAGGAGGTTCATAACACAATAAGAAGATTAGAAATAATTCTACGAATCTTCATGTCATAAGACTTTCATTCTTTATTTCTAAATAGCAAAACTCCTTTTCACATTCATTATCATGTTCATATACATAAATTCTACACATATTTCAACTACATCCAATCGAAGGACAATTTAGTTTGTTCTCCCGAATTGTTACAATAAGTTGACTAGTCCTTATAGTGTGCATGCTTCTAAATATAAAAAAATGCAACATTTAGACAATTGAGGGGACAAGCATGGAAATATAAGATACAAAGCTTTACCAACTTATCCTTCATAAGAATTCATACTACCTTTACAGCTAGGATCAATTCTCTACAAGGGGCTCCAATTTACACTAGGAACTCATCAAGTATCTCTTATATATCAAAGGATACAATGCACACTTTTAATAACGTACATTCATAGGATAGCATGCTTCCATAGGTAGTTATTGAACATTCCAAGTTCAAATCCTAGTAATTGGCTACCAACATACAAAACCATATAGGAATACTAAAATCTAAGAGAATTCACTTTAACCACCATAACTTCTAGGATTCTTTAACTATATCATGACATACATTATTCAACATAACTTGTTATTTCATATATTTCCATTATTGGCATAACATCATCAAATAAGAGATATTTCATACATAGTAAGGTAAAGTAACCAATCATAAAACCCTATAGAGTTAACATGTGCAATGATCATGTAAAGCCCCATAACCCTATTAAATCAATTAACCCAAGAGGAGCTAAAATTAGCACCATACTTCACTCATCTATAACCTTCATGCATGCCTAAATCCATAATGTTAGCACATTAAGTCATTTACATGTTCATAAGCATAGAGACAATTACATAATGACATTTACATGTATCATCATACGCATACATAATATTAACCTCCTAAGTTCTCCATCAACCAAAACTAGTGCAATTACATAGCTAGAGTCCCATACCCCTACCTAAGTCTAATAAATCCTTCAAGTCGCCTTAGTTAGTTTATACATCATCAAATGAGGACAAGTGTGACCTTCACACATAGTCATTCAAACCATAAAACATAGATAAGCATTTAAGATCACCTTTTCTCCCTCAAGCATAGAGAAATCTCAACCAAGTAATCACATCTAAAAGACCACCGGACAAGAAAACATAAGAGAGAGATCTAACAAAGTTAAGTTTTATGGCACGACTTGAGAATAATGAAGAAGAGAAACTCTATCGTCCTATAGCCTCTCGTACCATTTTGTGTGTCGCGACTCACAACCAATGATACAAGACTCTACTAGATGTCGCAATATGAGACTTCTTCGACCCTAAACAACTTTTAAAAGCCTCGTGCTCTGATACCATTTTTTTCACGATAAGGGAGCACCTCCTAGAAGTAACATGGCGTACTTGACCTCTCGGAGGTCTTATAACAGCCCGTAGTTATTATTCATCGCATCGACATAGTAAATTTGGTGGAAAATTTAAAACTTTTCAAAGCACCTCATATGTTAGAAACTTTACTTCATATACATAAAAAATATAAGTCATAATAAATATATATATTCTAAGTCTCTTTATCATCTTAGACTCAATGACTTTAGAGTAAATTTAGATAAGGACCTTATGACATAATACAAAACAATACATTACTAACTAGACTTTACAATAAGTTCACATGAGGACATCCTTGGACATAAGGATTCCTTTGCTTGAGCTTGGGAAATGACCTATCAAGCTCCTCAATCCTAGACCTCCTTTAAGCATTCAATTACTTACACTTTGTGTAAAAAGTAGAGAAGAATGGGATTAGCACAAGAATGTACTAAGTATGGCAACCATTCAAAAGCATGCATTTAAAAAGGACATTTTCATTGAAATCATACTTCATGCCATTTTTAGTAAATCATCATAAAACCTTTATCAATAGAATATATATCATTTTCAAACGTCATAAAAACACAGTCAAAGGACAAGCATCATAGAAAAGTACATACCATCATAGAAGTATAATATCACATACACATAGTTAAGTCAAGACCTTCATCATATAGTCAACATCATGAATAAAGACTCATATCATGCACATATTCATAACAAGTAGACAAATAGTACAATGTCATGCATAAGGAACACATATAGAGTGACATGCATTAGAGAACATTCCTAGAACTTCCTAAGGAGGTACTTGTGCAATGTCTGGATGGTTCATTACTTCCACCAATCCTAAGTAACCTCCCATAAGTCATTCTATTTAGGATGCTAGTTATTTAACTTCTATTGTCCATTTTTACTTTAGCTAAACTATAGCTTTAACCGACATAGACCATGTGATGCTAAACATTGAATCTGGTGTCATAGAACCCCACACCGATAAGGGGTGGTGTACCGGCAAAAGTAGAACCAAATGTAAAATAGCTTTCTAAGTGGAATCCACTAGCTAGTATCCTATGGTGGCAACATAGTTATGGAACATGGAGGATATCTTTGAAACATCCCTCTATGACCTTTGTCGATGAGGCTTTCCACCTCATGAGATTTATGGTAGACCTACCTTTCCACATTGGAAAAGGACACACACTCATATACAAGTTAACTCGGTGCTAAGCTAAATTCCATTTGTTAAAAATCTTTATTATATTTTTACTTTATAAATCATAGGTTTAGGAGAAGACATCCCCTCTTATTCTTAACTCATAGGTCATAGATGTAAGTTCTTCAACATTAATCATGTAAAGAATCAATTCACATGAACATAGCATATGTAAAGCATCATCTAGTTTAGGGTACACATGAATACACCATTCAAGGACCCTTTCTTGACTAGATTTTCATACATGTGTGTGTATGTATACATATATGTGACCAAACCTTTCACATAACACATAATGTCAAACATGTTCATATATCAATGCATAAGTCTACATGAGTACCTATATGAGCAATCCTTTCATATCAACACTCCAAGAAACCATGCATATTCATACTTCATCATATAATATACTTAACATCATAGAATATAAGTCATATTCATAACAGATTCCTAAAGTCATCTTGCATATAAATAGAAACCAAACATAGGAACTACTCTATCAACTTACACATGTGCAATGTATAGAGAAGGTCCCATACCCTTGCCCATACTAGTACACCTACAAAGTTATCCTATAAAGGAATACATAACATACTTCACATACATATACTTTACATGCACAGTAGTAGACATTAGTGAATATGAGAACAACCTTTCATTTAGACACCACGACCTATACTGCTTGTAACATGCATGTAAGTGAGAGTGTGTGTACATTGGTCAACATGATCACATAATGGCTATAAATTAATCCTTGAGGCATCCACCCTCTTATACCACATTATACTTTCAACAACATACCACACAACACATAACTGCATAAGAGGAAAGACTATATAAACATTATAACCAAGGCTCCTAACTTTAGCTATTTACACTTTCATATCAGGGGTACATGGGTAGGGGCTATTAACCATTTTACCAAATCAATGGAAGCACCTATAAAATACCCTAACATGAATATATGCATGCTCATACAATAACCACACAACCTAGATAACAACTAGATAGGAAGATGGCACAATTACATCATAAGGTGATCATATAAATCTCTAAATCATATATTCATCAATTTTTCTTCATGGCCATGGTCAACACATATATAATTATAATAAAGTAAACACCGACACCATAAGTTGACCATACCACACAATGCCATACAAGGCTTCATCAATATTACTATAAAGAAAAAGAGAAGTAGAAGAGTAGATGGAATAAGCATTCATACCAATTTCTCACCATTTGATCATTATTGATCAACACTCCTTATTAAGAAATAATTCACATATATGGCAATATATAAATGTACTTTAAACACATAATAAACAATGTACAAGTCGCTAAAAGATTATAGTATAACATAATACAACATATCTACATACAAGGAATGTAGAATAACATAGATCATTAGCTAATTTCCGTTGCATTGATTTAGATCAAATTTCATACTTATCGTGAGTCTAAGTCAGCATATAAACCTATATTTAACCATATAAAAATCATGATTACATGACCTCAAGATTAAGGTTACAACATAGGAATTTAGGCTTGTCGATTCGGTAGAGTATAAAAGACTTTACCGATACTATGAACTCTCTAAGGCTTTTATCATCGGTCATATTTATTAAACAATACACTCATTAGGTAGTAGATAACTAGATAATAATCAAGAAGAAATCATCTAATCACAATTCGAGATCAATCACACACTTAACTTTATGACTTCATAGCCTGAACGAATCCAGATCAATTCAAGCAAACCATTAATAGATTGTTCTATAAGGATTTATACCTACAAAATTCATCGATTATATCACCCTAAAACTGTATATACAGCAGTTCATACATATTCAAAATTTTCCACAATAGACTTCAAGATAACACATAGAAACATAGGATATTCATATTCAAAGCTTCATATATTTATTATAATGGACTGATAATCATCAATTCAACATAATTTTATGTAATTAAAATCATATAAAATAATTTCAACATAATATAATCATAATTCAATAGATATAAAATCAAGATCGTAAGGCCCATGCAAGGCTAAATCGTTTTGGTGATAGAGCATGGGTGCATAATGCAGTTGGATTTAAAACCACTTCCAAAGCTGTAGATAATCATCAACAGATTTGTCTTATGCCTTTTAAATTAGTTTAGGAAAGAACCCATGGAAGATTGAAGAAGAAAGTGTTTGATCAAATTTTTCTCTTTTGCAATCTTCTATAATAGCTCTCTAGATGAAAATATAACTAGAGATGAAGATAACCATAACTTTGTATACTTGAAAACATCTTAAACATGATTATTCATCCATGGAGAACCAAGCTTGAATCTTTCTTGAGCTTCACCAACAATGGTTGTTTCTAGAGAGAGTATTTTTGGAGGGAAAGGTTTCAATCCTATGAGAGGATTCTAGAATGGTGTGATAATGTTTTTTATAACTTATATACACCCAAAAATAGCTAAATAAACCTAATAAAGTCAGGTTAGGACGTGGGGTGAATTTCCTATTCACCCCTTTAATGAAACAAACGCTGGCTGCCTGTTGCAGGCCACTTGCGACGAATGTAGTGACGGGGTGTCGATGCCTTGACGGGTCGTGCCTGGCCTCCATTATTGGTTAATTAGCCAAATATTTTCTTGAGACCTTCCCAAGGCAAGTAAAAATCGAGGAGACCTTCTTGACGGGCTGTTGGTGGACCAACGATCCATCGTTGTGTGCGTCAAAGGACACTTCCCAGGCAGTGTCTTAGCCAGCTTTGGGTCCTTCGTTTTGGGCCTCATGTGGGGTCCTTTAGAAGTCATACATGGACGTTTACGACATTATTATGAAACTTAATAAGTTATAGACCTTCCACATAAATTTCATCCAAAATAAAATGCCTATAAGACATCCAAACAGCTTTGTCTCCAACATGACATATGATGAACGTCTTAGGGGCTATCTTTTGAACCCCTTGGACGTGCTTGGCTGTTTGACCTCCAAACGTCAAGAAAATTCCAATAAAAACATTAAAAATCATTTTAAAACATTTTAAGACTTATTAGACTCATTTCATACAGATTTAGGCATGCATAGACACATGGGGCACATAAGCGACTAGTCGTCGAACGTCTTGGTCGTCCTTTGACGTTCGACTTCCAAATCACTTCAAACTTTGTACAGTGCCTCTTAACAATATAATAAGGCATATTAGGAACATATAACATCATGAAAAACTCATAAACACATAGTAACACACATTAGGCATATTGGTGACTTAGTCATTGAACGTCTTAGTCGTCGCTTAACGTTCGACTTCCCATACCTCTAATATTTTAGCTACTACCTATATACTATATTTTAGGAATATTAAGGGAATTAGAACTTTACGAAAAACATGTTAGTCTATATAAACCTTATCTCATTTTCGGGGTCTTACAGTGTCAATAGAAGAGACAACACCAACGGGGCGTTGATTGCCTTCGTGTTTTGGGTTGTCTTAGAGAGTCGTCGGCACTCTTGAAGGGTGTTTCCTCAAGGACCCTTGAATTGTCATTGGGGATGTTTTATCGGACGTTTCCAATCCAAACATGATGGTATACGAGTTTAGGACCTCTGACATGAATTTTATGCAAAACGAATACGTAAAACTCGATGAAACATGCCTAGAGACACAAGGTAGTTTCAAGGCAAAACATTCGAATGTCATGGACGTTTGACCTCCAAAATTCAGGAAACTTGACACACTGAATATATACACAATAATAAATCATATAGAGACCTTATAACCTCATGATCCACACAAAAACACATAGAACTAGATATGAGGCACATAGGTGACTTGGTCATCGAAAGTCTTAGTCGTCCCTTGACGTTTGACTTCCAATGAGCCTAAACTCTTAGACAATGCCTTAATATAAGCTTATTGATCAATTTAGGACCTTATATCATCATTAGAATCATGTTAAGCTCTATTTCCCCTAGGTCATTTTCGGGATCTTACATTCTCTCCCACTTGGACAACTTTCATTCTCGAAAGACACTTTCCACTCTCCGAACACTCCCAAGAATAGAGATTCAATTAGAAACACATGACCGTATCGTAAAACATCTTATTCAATACAAACATCAATTTCACATAACCTACAGAATCACAACACAACAAGAAACTACAAGACAATCTATAATTCACTTATAAAACTTACATGCTTCATTACAAATAGCAAAAACTCATTTTATATTCAATATTATACTCATATACATCAGTTCTAACCGCATTGCAACAATTTTAGACCAAATAATGAATTAGTCATTTTTCAAAAAAATTCAATGTGTATAGGCAATGCAACATAGAAATTTTCAATTTTTTTAAAAATTCATATTTTAAGCAATTTATGATAGGAACATGCTAATATGTAAGGTAACATCATATAAACACATGTTTCAACATGATCAGAGCTTCATAAAATAGACAATGCAAGGAGTTAATGAAATTAAATTTCAACTAAACTCCTGAACACCATGCACATGCAACATGCTTCTATAACTTTCTATCGCATCTATTAACTATACTCCCGCACATTGAAGGAACTCGTATCACAATAAAATGCACGGACTTACCTGAATCATTATCACCATCTGGCTTCTCTCCTATAGTCTGGAGTACAAACACCTCTTATTTGGAGCATCATCTTTTGGAAAATTAGGAGCAACTTGCTTACCCTCTCTTTCTTTGGAAGCAATGGTAGGAAAATCTCTCACCTCGTGTCCTTCTTTACCACAACCAAAGCAACTCTCAGTACCCTTTAGGCATTCCCCGTAGTGCCTCTTTCCACAAGTGACACACATAGGTTTGCAATTTTGAAAACCACCTCCTTTATCAAATTTTACCTTAGCACTCCTAGGTTCATCTTGAGTTCGCCCCTTCTTCTTAAACCTAGGTTGACCTTGATCATTAGAATTACTCCTTTTCAAGTTCCTAGCACTCCTTCCAAGTTTAGAATGTTCAATTGATTGGGAATACACCATGAGTCTAGCTAGGGACATATAGCATCGCCGTACGACATTCCTCCCTTACTAGATCGGCTACACCATCACAAAATGACTCATCTCATCCCTCTGATTAGACAAAAGGGATGGGGCATATCTAGATAACATAGAAAACGTCAAAGAGTGTTCCTAAACACTCATATTGCGTTGCTTGAGATTGATAAAATCCTCTACGTTAACTTCCCTCCTTTCACGGGGAAAGTACTTCCAAAGAAAATCTTCCTTAAATTCTTACCACTTAAAAGTCCCCAACTGTACCATCTATCCTTCCATTGAGTGTTCCATATTTGAGAAACATCCCTCAATTGGTATGAAGACAACTCTGCTTTCTCCCTAAAAGTAACTCCCGTAGCACTCAACTGCTTCTATACTCCATCTAGGAACTTTTGGGGATCCTCTCCCACCTTAGAGCCAAGAAAGATAGGAAGATTCCTCATAAAGTCTCTTAACCTAGACGTCATAGTGATAACCACAACATTCACCCTAGGAACCATACTCTAATTCACTTGACTAGTCATGGCTCCAGCAAAGGAAAGCAAAGCCTCTCTAATGTCACCATTACTCAACTCCGAGGGAACCACCAGAACATCATTTCCTCCTTCAACAATAGGGAATTGATCACCTTGAAAACCTTAAGCACCTTGAGGAACTTGCTTAACTTGAGGAGGAATCTCCCCAAGCATATCATTGTCCTCAACTCTCCTAGCCGGTGTCCTCCTCGTATTCATCTTCCTAGAAACACAAGGAAAACCATAAGAAAAGGGTACTCATAAATTTACTTTACGGCACAACATAAGAGTAGAATAGAAGGGAAAATCTATCGTCCTATAGACTCTTGCCATAGATGTGTCGCGACTCCCACTAATGGTCTCCACTCTACTAGATGTGACTTGATGATACTTTCGATTTGCAAGACTACATTCATATCCAATGCTTTGAGACCTATCTTGTCACATCTCGAAACAACATCCTAGGAGTTTGGGTCGATCTCGTATTTCAACTAACGTATTTCACCTGTCGGAGCTCCTGTACATGCCCTTTTCGATTCGTTCATCGCATACATAAAAAAGTAGTGCGCATTTAAAACTTTTCACAAAACATTAGAAATATCTTTACAAGCATGTTTAAATAAAAATTATAGGAACTTCTAAGTCTCAATGTCATCAACTTAATACACAAGAATACTTTTGGGACACGAACTATACTTCTAAATATAGAAATACTAATCTATTACATTACTATGAAAATAAAAGACATCTATGCCCTCGAGTAAAATGATGACATATATAAACTTTACTTGTATGATGCTACGATCCATGTCTTGCTTTCGAAATACTCCTCACCCACCAACAACTATAGAGATATATAAAAGCATGGATAAGTACAACCATATGTACTAAGTACGAAATTATGCATAAAATAATGTAAATGGACATTTATTAGAAATATGCAGATTTTAATTTAAATCTCATAATATAATCATAAGAACAACATTTAACAATTTAGAAACACGTAAAAAATCACTTAGTCAATTTATAGCATTTTTAAGAGCAACCTTACAGTGATCTTAATTCACTGTACGATGAAGTTATTCACTGTTACAGTGAAACGTCTTCACTTCATTTAAAGTATCTTTTATAATATAATTCCCCCACTAAGAGCGATCCTAAGACTCACTTGAGAACTACAAAGATAGATTGTCCATACAATCTCTCTAAGCATGCCTAAATGATCCTAAAGACCACCTATAATGAGACACATACACACTTACAAGACACCAAACATATGAACATGAGATTTCCCCTACCAAAGTTGATTCTAAGTCTCACTTGAGTGAGTTGTGAAGAAACCACCCATACAATCCCTTACACACACACTTAAGAGATCCTATGGACTACCTATGATAGAATAATTTTAACTTTATATAACAGCTATTGATAATATGACATTCACTTACCAAAGACTATCAAAAGACATGCTTAGGTAAATCAAGAAGATAATATGAATGATTCACCTCTTCAAGACTACCTAAATAATCCTTAAGACTACTTAAGATCTAGATCATGTCAACATAATAAACATATTTCCTAACTATAGTCATTCTTAAGACTTATCCAGGTAAGATACGAACTAATCATTCCTATGCCCCCTTCATACCTTAACTAGACAACCGTTAACTACTCTAGATAAGTACTTATTCACTTATATACTTTATTAACATAAGTCAATGCATTCACTAGTTCATTTAAGACTCATTCAACACATAAATGACATTCAAGTAATTGTCTTGGACACAACCTACGTACTCCAACTAACACCTTCAAATCCTATTGTGCAATGTATAAATAGTGTCTCAAACAACAACCTTAACTTCATAGAACTTCTCTTATTCTAGTAGGTATCCCATATGATAAGAATAGGCAATAACCGACATAGACCATTATAGCAAGACATGGAATCCGGAGTTCTATCCTACTCCAATGAGGGTGTTCTACTTGCCAATGGTAAAACTTAGACACATCCCATGTAGGCATATAGTTAAGTAATATGAAGGGCATTTTTTGTAATTTAGTCTCAATCATTAACTAGAACTACTTCCCTTACCATAGTCACTTGGTGCTAGCCTTTTTCTCATAGGGTAATTTACACTTAAGGTTCATATGAAGGGGTTCCATATAAAAGTTCATAACCCAATCATATTTACCCTACCAAGGAATGGTTCACTGAGGCTACCTTACAATGGCGACAAGAAGCTCATAATGACTTTCTAAGGTTTGATATGATGGCATTCCAGCCAATAACCCTTAATTGTATCATTCTTTTACTTGAAGGATACCATTAAGACTTTAAACTTCAACATTCATAACCTTACCACTAGGTTCAAGGTTTCACATAAAAGACCTTTTTAACTTCGCTTAAGGTCTCATGTCATTCATACATACAAGACTAAGAGGATTTAGCATCCTAAGTCAAGACATCTCATATTCACATTCATACATGTATTAAGTAAGGGACACAAGTCAACCAAGACAAGACACAACATACTTCACCTTAACACATATTACATGTCATTCTAGAAGAATATATAAATAGCCATTATCATATTTAAGTTATCCTATATACAATCATATCATCATAAATATTATTATCATAGACTCATATAGTAAAGTAGGAATAACCAATAATCAACCCTAAGATAATACAAACAAAGCCATAGTCATAGTCTAACATGATCATCTATTTAGCATCAATTGAAGAACACATATACGTTCACATTGTTTATCACGTAGCTAGAAATTATGCAACGTCACATAATCAACTACATAAACCATCTAAATAATTCAAGTAGGTTCTATGAAGTCCATGATCATCATAATACTTAAATTAACACCGACAAGGCCACATCAACTGCAAATAAAGCACATAAGACCAACACCATAAGTGGATGATACCATTCACAACCTAATTGAAGTCTAATTAACATAACATAAAAGGAATTAGGGCATCATACCACCACTCCGTCCTCAATACTTCAATCTAATTCTAAATCATCCAATTCAATATCATAAGGCCCTTACCCATGGCCACAACCAATAATAAATGGCAATTATAACAATACTCAATGAAACTAGGTCAATTCACTACATATGCATCAATATAATACAACCTAAATATCAATTAAATATAATAGTCACATCATTCAATAGCCCATCGAAAGCTACATTAGAATTCATAAATATTAAATCAATATCGCATAATCCATAACTTAATCAACAAGTAAGGTTCATCAATTTCATAGTTTCATAGATTAATTGAGTTAAAATCATAAAATTAATAACAATTCAATCCTTATTCAATGCTTAAAAACCTATAATGCAAGAACCCTAGAATAGATCATGGAGTTGGTAAATTCATCTTTGAAAACCTTAGAAAACAACTTTGAATATCTTGCTCCTTGATGAATAGAGTTTCAAGGATCAAAAGCAATAACTTAATGAAAATAATTATTCAATTTGATGAAAAATCGCCACTCAATTCTCCAATCCAAGCCCTTCCTTGAGTTTTGGCTCTAATGGAGTTCTAGAGAATTTCTAAAAGCATTTGGATTTTGATTTTGAAGAATGAAACCTTCTAGGTGTTTTAGGCTTATAAAAAGATTTAAAATACCCAAAAAAAACTTAAGGAACCGCCCTTTTTCCCTTATTTTGAAGTGGGCTGAATTTACCAATTCATCTGTTGAATTTAACAGTGAGGTGCGCAGAGAAAGACCCAATCGACGGAGGACCATTGACGGCCCGTCCTTTGACCAACGGACCATCCTACTTTTCCGCGGTCTGGGGCTGAGGATTGTCTTTTGTCACTCCTCTGAAAATACTAAGTTTCAATTGACTAGAAACCACCAAGGGGGCGTCGATCGCCTTAGTGGTTTGTGCTTTCTTACAATATCTTGGGCACTCTTTAATGGTCCTTCCTCAACGACCCTTAGATGGTTCTTGGAGATGTTTTATCGGATGTTTCCAAACCAAACATGATCTTATACCAGTTTAGGACCTATTACACGAAAATCACCGAAAACAAACACGTAAAACTCTATGAAATATGCCTAGACACACAAGGTTGTTTGAAGGTAAAACTTTTGACCATCATTGACGTTCTAGGACGTCTGAACTCCAAATTTCATGAAACATGCCACATAGATGTACACACAATAATAACTCATATAATGAAGTTTAACATCATAAAACACATATAAACAGGTATAACCACATATGCGGAACACATGTGACTTAGTCGTGAAACATCTTAGTCGTACCTTGACGTTAGAAATCAAATGCACCTAAACTCTTAGACAATTCCTCAATACCACGTTATAGACCAATTTATGACATTATACCATAATTAAAAACATGTAAGGCTCTATTTCACCTAAGTCATTTTCGGGATCTTACAAAAAGTAAGTCAATCAATGTTGTTAAATATTTTCAAGAGTCTTTATTAAACGTTTGAACTTCGTTTTAGGGATCCAGTTTCAAGTTTAAGTGAAGAATAAAAGTTGAATTCTTTTATTTAATGAAATATAAGGGAATTAATTATTCCCTATGAGTTTATTATGACTAATGTTTTCAAGTAAGGAAATAGTAGAGAGTAGAGTTCGTTCCTCAAAAGTTATAAGGCGACTAAGTCCTCCCGAAAAGTCTATAAACTTTTTGACATTTAAGTTAAAAATCAAACCAAGATTCCAAAACAACTTTGTTAATTAAAGTGGGGACAATGATCCTAAGAGAGCAATTTAAAGCTAAATAAATGAGCAAATTATCTCAACCCAAAGAAAAGAGAGGTTATTTTTAAAGCATGAGATAAAGTTTATTATGGGAGTATTATTGAGCACCAGTGTGGGGATAATAGTTTTTATTAAATTGAGTTTCCGTGCAAACAATTTAGCCATCATCGATTTTAAAGGGTCATACTTTTTAGATGATCACGTAATTTAAGCTACTAGATTGACTAAGTTGTGAAGTTCTATGTGACAACAAAGTATAGGCTAGTTCTAGAAGCGTGGGCGATACACTATATCATCACTTAGGCTCATAGTGGTGGTTTTTGGTTAGAAAATCTCCCAAAATACTATATTACTTTCTTATATAAGTAAAGTTGCGTAGTGATTGCATTTTCATTAACTAACTGAGTTGTTTTCACTGTTTTACGAGCTTTATATATATATATATATACATACATATATATATATATATATATATATATTGCATGTGTCATTGTTGTTTTGTATTAAGTTCAGTATGATATGAATTGAGTTGAGCCAAGGTATGTGTTTCTTCTTATGCTTTTCGAGCTTATGTTGTTGTTTAGCATTCTAACTAGCATACTCGTATATTCAATGTATTGATGTTTATTTGCCTGCATCGTCTTATGATGCAGACGTAGGTAACCAGTATCAACATCTAGCGCCTCGTTGATTTAGTCTGAGCACTCTAAGTCGGTGGTGAGACTTTTTTCATTCAATAGGATTCTTTTATTACTTTTCAGTTTTTTTGTTTATAGAATGTTGTGGGGTTTGTCCCAATTTGCATCTTATTATTATTGAGAATTCACAGAAATATAGTTATTGACATTGTTCAATTTGAGTCTCTCTTATTTTGCATTGTAGATATTATATTTTTTAGCCGTAATCGCCATTTTTGACATGTTATATATTTATGTTACATTATGAGAATGGTACTCGCCTTATGATTAGGTTAAGTCTTCCTGAGTTAAGTAAGCAAGGCCAAGGGTTTGTTGAAGAGTAGCAATGGTCATTGGGTGTCGGCCATGTCCAGGGTATAGGCTCGAGGCATGACAAACATGTTATCAAAGCATAGAGTTCAAGAGTCCTAGGGAGTCAATAAATCTGTTTATGTAGATTTGTAGTCATCGGTGTAAAGCCTGCGACATCTATGATTAGGAGGCTACGACATTTATGAATTCCTTAGTTCTTTTATATTCCTTTCTCTTTAATACAGTTTATCTTTAAAAACTTTATCTTTAATTTGTGCTTGAACATGTTTCAGATTATCATGCCTCCACGAAGTTCAACAAGAGTTCATCCATCCGGAAGGAATGTTGAGGAACGAAAGGTACCTAATGCACCAAATGTACCACCTGAGGAAGAAGTCACCAACGTTGAGTTCCGTGAGGATATCCAGATGTAATTCGAGTTATGACTAAAATATTTGAGCATCAGAGAGGATATCAATAAGATGAGGCTGACATCTCTAGGATTCGTGAATTCCTAATAATGAATCCTCGAAGTTTCACCGGTTCGAGCTTTATTGAAGATCCAGAAAACATTGTTGAAGAGTTGAAGAAGTTTTTTGATGTGATGTATGCCATTGATGTTGAAAAACATGAATTACTTGATCATATAAACTGAAGAATGTGGATGGGACATAGTCAATCAGTGGAAGGAGGGAAGAATTGTAAATGTATAACATCCGAGTTAGGCTTTCCTTGAAGATACTTTTTTGGGGCATTTGTTTCCCCGAGAATTGTAAGAAGCTAAGGTACGGGATTTACTTACACTAAAACATGACTTCTTGAGTGTTCATGAATATGGGTTGATTTTCACCCAACTAAAACATGACTTCTTTTTTGTCGTTTGCCTAGGTCGAGCTTCAAGCAAGGAAGGCAAAGCTGCAATGCTGATAGGCAATATGGACATATAAAGGTTGATGTTCTATGTGCATAAAAATGAAGAGGAGAAGTTGAGAGACAGGGAAGAGTATAGGAACAAGAGAGCAAAGACTGGGAATGAGTTTGGGCAGCAGAAGGGTGGTTCGAATATGCCAGAATATCAGAAGCAAAAGAGGTTTGCACCATCATATACTCGTGTTGCTACACCCATAATAAAAAGTGCATCATATCTACAACTCGCAGAACTTCGCAACTAGACTAGCACAATCTCAAGGTAGTGTGGCACAAGGAGGTAATTGGTTTCTTGTATGTGCTAAGTGTGGTAAAAACCACATTCGTTAATGTCGTGAGTTGGCAAATCGGTTGCTACAAGTGTGATCAAGAGGTTCAATTTATGAGGGAGTGCCTGAAGAATAGGAAGGGTAGTGAAATCTAAGCAACGTGGCTCAATCTTATTCAGTTGCTCCACAAGACATAACTCTTAACCTAGAGAAGCCACTCTTGGTACTACCAAAGGGGCTAACCGTGTAAGACCCCGATCATGACTTAGGTGACCTAGATCCTAAAATGTTATTATTGATGGTCTAAGGTCCTAAATAGGTCTTATATATGGTATTGAGTCAGTGTCAACTAGTTTAGGTCCATTGGAAGTCAAACATCAAGGGACGACTAAGATATTCGATGACTAAGTCATCTATGTGCCTCATATGTGGTTTTATGTGTTTATGGGTGATTCATGCGGTTTTAAGGTCTTTAAATGAGTTATTACATCATATATAGGCAGTTTTCTTGGTTTCGTGGAGTTTGGAGGTCAAACGTCTAAGAACATCCATGACATTCGAAATGTTTACCTTGAAATGACCTTGTGTGTCTAAGCATGTTTCGTTGATTTTTACGTGTTCATTTTTTATGAAACGCAATTGAGAAGTTCTAAACTCGTATAATATCATGTTTGGGTTGTAAATGTCCAGGAAACCATCTCCAAGGACCAACCAAGGGTCCTTGAGGAAGGACCCAAGATAGGTACAAAGGTTGTCCAAGACAACCCAAACCACGGAGGGAGTCGACGACCAATGGGTCAATCGACGCCCGTTGGTAGGGTCTCTTCATTTGGGAAATAGTCATGGGACGATGAAGACAAATGTTGAGTCTCTGAACCACCCAACTTAAGGATAGGATTGCCCGTTTGTGGACAAACGGTCCGTTGATTGCCAAGCGTTGGTGGACTGCCTCCATGCGTGCAGTTCATTGTAAGTTGAGGGGAGAGCATGTAATTTTACCCCACTTCAAAATAAAATTATTGGATGTTACTTAAGGGTCTTTTGGTCATTTTATGTGTGTATATAAGTCTTTAACACTTAGAATATTTCATTATTCCAAATAAAAACCCCAAAATCCCTTAGAAACTCCTTAAGACTCTATTGATATCCAAAGTCAAGGAAGATCTTGGTGTGACGAACTGAGTGGATATTCTTCATAAAATTGAATAATTATATTCATTGAGGTATGTATGTTGATCGTTGAAACTCTTTTAATCAAGGAGCCCAATTCTAAAGGAAATTTTCTAATGTTTTCAAGTTGAATTATCTAAATTTCATAATTCTACCACGGGTTCTTGCAATAATGAGTTCTAAACTTTGGATAATGATTTAATTGATATTATATTGATTATTTTAACCTAAATTATGTATGAACCGATCTATTGTATGAACTATTGATTTTGAATAAGTTATGGTTACTTGATATTGACTTAATGTTTATGAATTCAAGTGTAGATTCCTATGAGTTATCTAATGATGTAAACTTAATGTTTATGAATTTAAGTGTAGATTACTATGAGTTGTCTAATGATGTATGAATTGTGTTCCATTTGATGTCAAGTTTGTACTAGATTGATTAATATGTACTGAATTGACCTAGTTTCATTTGGTTATTATTGTAATTGCATTGGATTACTTTTCATGGCCTTCGATCAGGGCCTTATGGTATTGAATTGGATGATTTAGCATTGAAGTGAGGTGTTGAGGATGTTGTGGTGGTAAGTTTCCATATTTCCTTTACTTGGATGTTAAATAGACCTCAATTATATTGTGATTGGTATGTTCACTTATGGTGGTGGTGTTCTGTGCTTTACTTGCAATTGATGTGTCCTTGTCGGCATTACTTTACGTATTCTGATGATCATGACCTTGACGGCGATCTACTTCATGTAATGTGGCTATTTGTGTAGTTGATTATGTGAATCATGATCATATCTACCTATATACTAGTAATGTGAAAGTTTGATGTATATTAGGAAATCATGTCAGACTATGACTATGTTCTTATATTTCTAGTCTTAGAGTTGATGTATGATTGTTCCTACTTGACAATATGAGTCTGTAATGGTTATATTCATGATGTTGTAGCAATGTATAGGGTGAAATAAAGATTATAGGGGTAATCCTTAGTGCTTTAAAGAATGATATGGTATATGTTATAAGGTAAAAGAATAGTGTGTCTTGTTTTATAGACTTGTGTCCCTTACTTGATATATGTAAGAATATTTTGGGAGCATGATATATCTTGTCTAGGTAGTCTTAGTGCACCCTTGTCATGTATGAATGAAAGCTATGTGAGACCTTAGTAGATGTTAAGAAGGTCGTGTACGAGGTAAATGTTATGTTATGAATGTTGAATTCGAGAGTCGTATTGGTTTTCTTCATGTAAAAGAATGGTGGACTTAAGGTTAATTGGCTATAACAGCATGATATTAATCCTTAGGAAATTCATAATGAGCTATCTTAGTCTCCATATAAAGGTAGACCTAGTGGAACTCTTTTGTAGCGGGAAGGTGATTGGGTTATGAACTAGATAAGGAACCTCTTCATGTGATCCTTTAATGGTAGTTATTCTATGAGTACTAAGGCTAGCACTGAGTGATTATGTTAAGTGAAGTTGCTCTACTGGAGAATGAGACTAGAGTACAATGTACCTTTACTTGAGAATGAGACTAGACTGCATAAAAGCCCTTCATATTCCATAACCATGTTGATACATGAGATGTGTCCTAGTTCTACCCATTGCAAGTAGAACAACCTCATCGGTGTAGGTTAGAACTCCGGATCCCATATCTAGTTATCATGGTCTATGTCGGTTATTGTCTATTCTCATCATATGGATTACCTATTATCATGTAAGAAGTTCAATGAAGTTCAGGTAGTGGTATGGGATCTTATCTAGACATTGAACAATAGGATTTGAGGTGTTATTGGGAGTTCCTAGGTCTTGTCCATCACCACTACTTGAATGTCCTTTATGTGATGTATGAGTCTCAATGAAGTAATGAACTTATGACTTATGTTATGAAATATGTAAATGGAATAAGTACTTATCTAGAGTAGATAAGGGTTGTCTAGTTAAGGTTGGTGGCATAGGAATGGTCACTTTGTATCTTACCTAGATTAATCTTAAGAATGACTCTAGTTTGGGAAGATTTTGATTATGTGGACATGATCCAAACTTAGGAAGTCTTCAAGATTATTTAAGTAGTCTTGAATATTTCAATCATGTACGTAATCTTCTTCATCTAATTAAGTAAGTCTTATGATAGCCCTTATTGTGGAAATGTCATATTATCTATGTGTTGACACTTTGATGTCCTGTAAATGTGTTTGTCACGTATTATGAGTGTTCTTGAGGGTCATTTAGGTATGCTTAGGGAGGTTGTATGGGGGGTATCTCTTTGTGTTTCTTAACTAAAACTTAGGATAGCTTTTAGTGAGAAGACTACACGTTAAGAACTGTTAAGAAGGAAGGAGAAACACTTCACTTCACTGTTACAGTGAATATATCTTACTGTAAAGTGAGCTCAAAAATGTGAATAATTGGCTAAATGTTATATTATTTGTTTCTAATTTGTTAAATATTGTTCATATGATTATAATATGATTTATAAATGCAGTTATGCATATTTCTAACAAATTTTCATTTCCATGGTTTTTATGCATTATTTCATCCTAATTACACATGGTTGTACTAACTTCATGTCTTTATCTATCTCCATAGTTGTTGGTAAGTGAGAAGCATTTGGGAAGGAAGACTTGGACCGTAGCATCGTTCAAGAGAAGTCCAAGTATGTCCTCATTTGACTCGAGGGTAAATATGGATTTTATGTTTTCTATTAGAAGTATTGTAATAGACTAAGTATTTCTATATAAGTATTGTACATGGGCCGTGTCCCAAAAGTATTCTCGTGTCTTAGGTATTGATGAGATTGAGACTTAGTATTTTCTATGACTTTATATGTAAGAGATTTTTAAAGACTATGATATGTTTTCTCAAAAGTTTTAATTCCACACTTCTTTTCATTATGTATATGCAATGAATGATATGTACGGGCTCGTAGAAGAACTCAAAGAGGTCAATTACGCCGGTTGCAATCCGAGATTTTCCCTATCTTCTAAGGTGTTGTTTCGGAATGTGACAAACTTTATTTCTGAGCATAGGTTATGAAAGTAGTATTAAGAACAAGAAGTCTCATCAAGTCACATCTAGTATAGTCTTGACCATCGGTGTGAGTTGCGACACATCTATGGGTGAGAGGCAATTGGATGATAGAGTTTCCCTTCTTTTCTACTCTTATGTCATGTCATAGAGTAAAAGTTTTGAGTTATATTCTCTAATGGTTTTCCTTGTGTTTCTAGGAAGATGAATACGCGGAGGACAACGGCTAGGAGAGATTACGAGAATGAGGTGCAAGAGGAGGTTCCTCCTCAAGATTTGGAAGTTGAGAAAGTTTCTAAACGTGCTCAAGGTGATAAAGTCCCTATTGTGGGAGGAGGTGATGATCCCCCGAGTTTAGTAATAGGGATATTAGAGAGTCTTTGCTTGCTTTAGCCCAAGCTATGACTACTGAAGTGAATTTGAGTATGGTGCCTAGGGAGAATGTGGTGGAGAGCACTATGACCTCGAGGTTGAGGGGTTTTGTGAGGATGAATCCTTCTATCTTTCTTGAATTTAAGGTGGGAGAGGATCCCTATGAGTTTATTGATGTGGTGTATAAGATATTGCATGCTATGGGAGTTACTTCTAGGGAGAAAGCAGAGTTGGATTCTTATCAATTGAAAGATGTTGCTCAAGTGTGATATACACAATGCAAAGGGAATTTTTCCTTGGTAAGTACTTTCCCCCTGAGATGAGGGAAGTTAAGGTAGAGTAGCTTATCAATCTCAAGAAAGGCAAGATGAGTGTTGAGGAATACTCTTTGAACTTCTCTAAGTTGTCCAAATATTCTCCCTCTCTTGTGTCAAATCCGAGGGTTGAAATGAGTCTCTTTGTGATCAGGGTCGCCGACGTAGTAATGAAAGAATGTCTTACGCTGATGTTACATAATTATATAGTTGTAGCTCGACTCATGGTGTATGCACAATCAATTGAAGAGTCTAAACTTAACAGGATGTCTAGAAACTTAAAAATGGTTGGATTGAATGACCATGATCAAATGAGGGTTAAGAAGAGGACTCAAACTCAAAAAGAACCTAGGAGTGCTAAGGTGAAATTTGAGAAAGGAGGTGGTTCTTAAAATGAAAAGCCTACATGTGTCACTTGTGTAAAGAGGCACTATGGGAAGTGTCTAACTGGTACTAGTAGTTGTTTTGGTTTTGGGAAGGATGATCATAAAGAGAGAGATTGTCCTATCATTGCGGCTAGAGGAAGAGAGAGTAAGCAACTCGCTCCTAATGCTCCAAAGAAGGATGTTCCAAAGGAAAAGGCTCATTTCTAATCACTGTTGGAAAGAGCATCAAAGGCGAATGAGAATGATGATCATGACGAGGGTTATTCCTTGCTTTACTTTCTAGATATAGGAGTTCCTTCTATGAGGGGAGTATGGTTAGAAGATGGGATAGAATGATATAGAAGCATGTTGTATGTGCATGGTGTTTAGGAGTTTTTTTGAAATTGAATTTCGTTAACTTCTTGCATTGTGTATTATATGAATCCATGATTATGTTTTAAGATATGTTTATATGATGTTACTTTGAATATTAGCATATTTCTATCATGAATTGCCTAAAAGTTTCATTTTTTAAAATTTTGCTAAAATCACTATAATGCACTGTCCACTCACTGTGAAAATATTAGAAATTTTACTAATTCATTCTTTGATATAAATTTTCCTCATTTTGTTTGAACTGATATATATATGAGTATAATATTGAATATAAAATGATTTTTCGTTATTTGGAATGAAGCATGTGAGTTTTCAAACATGATGAGTTATATAATTGTCTTCTAATTTTTTGTTGTATACTTGGCTATGTGAAATTGATGTTTTCTTCTTGACTATGTGTTGTATGATATAATTATTAGCTTCTAGTTAAATTTCTATTCTTGGAAGTGTTCGGAGGGTGGCAAGTGTCATTCGAGGACGAATGTTGTCTAAGTGGGAAAGAATGTAAAACCTTATTAGATAAATATATGTTTAGATTTATGGTGTAAGGTCCTAAATAGGTCTAATATATGGTATTGAGTCAGTGTCTAGGAGTTTAGGTGCATTTGAAGTCAAATGTCAAGGGACGACTAAGACGTTCTACGACTAAGTCACCTATGTGCCTCATATGTGTTTTTATGTTCTTATTTGTGATTCACGATGTTTTAAGGTCTTTAAATGAGTTATTAAATCATATATATTCAGTGTGTCGAGTTTCATGGAATTTGAAGGTCAAACGTCCATGACGTTCGAATGCTTTGCCGTGAAATGCCTTGTGTGTCTAAGCATGTTTCGTTGAGTTTTACGTGTTTGTTTAGGATAAAATTTATGTGAGAGGTGATAAGATTGTATATGATCATGTTTGGGTTGGAAAAGTCTAGGAAAACATCCCGAAGAACCAACCAAGTGTCCTTGACGAAGGATCCAAAATAGGTGCCAAGAATGCCCAAGACAGCCCAAACCACGGAGGCATTCGACACGCAGTGGTTCAATAGACGCCTCGTTGATAGGGTATAATAGATTGGGAATTAGTATTTCGAGGTAGGATATCAATCTAGAGTCTCTGAACGAACCGATGGAAGGACAGGACGGTCTGTTCGTGGACAAACGGTCCGTTGGTCACCATCTGTTGGGGGACTGCATCCCTGCGTGCAGTTCACTGTAATTTGAGGGTTGAACTTGTAATTTCACCCCACTTCAAAATAAGAGTATTGTAGTTTCCTTAAGGGTATTTTTGGTATTTTAAGTGTGTATATGTCTTTAACACTTAGAATATTTCATTCTTCTAAATAAAAACCCCCAAATCCCTTAGAAATTCCTTAAGACTTCATTGAAGGCAAAAGTCAAGGAAGATCTTGGTGTGACAAATTGAGTGGAGATTCTTCATAAAATTGATGAATTATATTCATTGAGGTATGTATTTTGATCCTTGAAACTCTCTTTATCAAGGAGCCCAACACTCAAGAAGTTTTCAAGTTGAATTGTCCAAATTTCATGATTCTACCATGGGTTCATGCATTAATGATTTCTAAACATTGGATAATGATTTACATGATATTGTAGTGATGATTTTAACATAAATTACCTATAAACCCATGAATTGGATAAACCCTAGATTCTGACTATGTTAAGGGTTACTTGATATTGACTTAATGCTTATGAGCTGAAGTGTAGATTCCTATCGGTTATCTAATGATGTAAGAATTGTGTTCAATGGATATCTAGGTTGTATCAGATTGATGAAATGTAGTGATTTTTCCTTTTTCATTGGTTAATACAGTAATTGCATTGGATTATTGTTAATGGCCATTGATAAGGGCCTTATGGCATTGAATTGGATGATTTATCATCGAATTGAGGTGTTGAGGATGTTGTGGTGGTAAGATGACCTATTTCCTTTACTTTTATGTTAATTTTACTTCAATTATATTGTGATTGGTATGGTCCATTTATATTGGAGGTGTTAAGTGCTTTACTTACAATAGTTCTGGCCTTGTCGGCGTTACATTATGTATTATGATGATCATGGCCTTGTGGGCAAACTACTTGAAGTAATGTGACTATTTTTGTAGTTTATTATATGAAGCATGATCATTCTACCTATATGCTAGTCATGTGAAAGTTTGACGTATATTAAGAGATCATCTTGAACTATGACTATGCGCTTATATGTGTAGTCTTAGAGTTGATGCATCATTGTTCCTACTTCATTATGAGTCTTTAATAATTATATTGATGATGTTGTTGTAACAACCCTAAAATGACTATGTGAAGTAATGGCTAAACGTACCTAGAATGCCTAGATTAAACTGGGTTCACACGGATTGATGCGGAGTGGAGCAAGACTTCAAAAGCTATGGACCTTCCAATCCAGCAAACTTGGTGAGTGCGTTGTGCTAGGCAAGGTTGGGTCCAGACATGTTGGGCACCCGAATATTAAGATTCACCCGGATGAGTCTTAATCGGACTTGAAAAGGGTAATCTTAGGTTTGGAGGGTCTAGGGGTAAAATGATCTTTTTTAGGCTAAGGGTAGTATCATCATTGCCCTTAGGATTTAATTAATTAATTTATTTATTTATTAATGTATTTTAGTGGACGGTGCGGGTTGGGTCGACCAAGATTGACCCGTTCGCAAGAAGAGCTTCACCCGAGTCAGATCCTTGGTTGATACAATATTAAATCGAATTAATTGATAGTTCATTATCTGGTTAAATTAAGGGAAGGTAAGTCATCTCACTTAAGCCATAGAAAATTAGATTTTTAATTTATATAACAAGGAATCCTAATTTGACTAAGTCTTCACCTAAAAATCCTACTCCTAAAGTTATTCTCATGTCTCTCCACTCTCATTGTAACATTATTTATCATTAAAAGAACATATAATAATAGCTCATCACTATTGAAGAACATGAACGCAAAAGATCAAAATAAAAACTAGTCTAAACACAAAAAGCAAAAGCAAATTTCTCTACGTCTACTGCTTGAAATTTTGGTGGTTAGGCATTGATTTCATGTTGAATGACTGAAAAAGTATGGGTTTCTTCCTCTAAGTCCCTTTCCCAAGAGACCCCTAGGATTCAGTCACTAATATCAAAACTAGGAATGCTTCCCCGTTGCATGTCCCTGTCACTAGCTCATATCGATTGTTGTAGGATGGTTATATTTACTGGTAGAAAGTAGGGATGTAATGTCTTTTCGTGATGATTATGTTCATGTATGTACGCTTGGATTTATGTGATTATTAATTATGTTTCTCCAAAAGTGTGTGTTAAGTGAGTGTACAAAGGTGTGTTGCCGTGGTTCTTCATAACGGGTTGGAGAATGAAAATGGCATGTTAAATCCCTGTGTTTTTGTATAAATAACTTGGAGAAATGCATATAATAATGTACGAAAGGTCCAACGAATTGCCATAAAAATCTAACGTACGAAGTTTGAGAAAAATGGACTGAAAATATGACCAAATTTATAGATATCTGGAAATTTGGTCTCGGCTAAGCAGTTAAAAGGTTTTTGGGTTTCAATTTTTTTTAAAAATGTGTGAGGTCATTAGGTTTTGAACCCGAGCCCTCACCATATGCAAGCTACTGAAAATTAAATAATAAATTTGAGGTTAGGGGGAATCGAACTCCGGTCTTAGCCGAGTAAGAGAACCTAGAAAAATTAATAAAAAGAAATGAGGTACATGGGATTCAAACTCGTGTGTCCTTGGCAGAAATTATGACCGGTCCATGCGAGAAAAAAAATAAATATAATGGGGTGTGTGGGAATCGAACCCACAACCACTCGGTTAGGTGAGGAAACAAGTAGAACAAATTAAAGAAAAATAAAATGAGGTTATGGGGGATTTATCAAAAATTCTCTCGGTCAAAAAGAAAAATGTCAAGGAGATAAAGGAAAGAAAAGAAATGTAGGCGTTGGGGTTCGATCTCTGGTACAGAATATGAAATTTTATCAAAATTTAATATTAAGACTAAATGTTGCTCAAGAGGTTCGAAATTAGGTTACCTTGCCCAATTCTGTATTGATACATAATTCTTACGTGAGCAAATATTTAATGAATGCTTCCTATAGGAATCGAACTCGAGACCTTGGCATATTTACAAGATGCATAAGTATTGTACCATATAATCTTGGGTAAGTATAAAACACATATACAAATTATGAACGAAGACTCATGGCTTGTATGTATGGGTTCATAAGTCCAACTCACATTTAAAAGTAAGTGAACCTTAGATGTATATGTTGAAATGATGTGACTCTAGGAGGGTTAAGTAAGAGGTGAAACATACTAACAGGCCAAATCCATTGGCATATGACGAAAGAACATTCACGTAATGGGATGATTAATTATGAAGAGCTAATTTGCTAAAGTTAATAAATGTGATTACAACATGATAAGAGGATAATATGAAAAACGAGACCAATCTCAAATGAGACTAATAAGTGTTATCAAAAACCGTACTCACCTATGAGAGTGCAAAACTATTAAAGAGACCAGTCTCTAAGAAACACTCTAATGAAAGTATTGAGATTAATGTACACTTAATACTAATGATGAATTGAGAAATCATCTAATTTTTAATGATAATCGCATGCTACAAGCCAGTTTCAATGATGTATGAGATGAATGTAATAGAACTATATACTTAGCACCGATAGGCTAGCTATGAGTCGCGATTCCTTCTTTTGGGAAGGCAGAGGTTCACGTAAATATCGTGAGATGATACTATCCGTTTAGGCGAGTATGGGTTCTCTTTATATCTCCTAGTCTTTGAAACTATGCTTCCAACATAGAGTTTTAACAGGGTTCAATTCCCTATATATGCTAGCATGTTTTGGTATAAATTTGTCCAGTGATTCCAACTTTTTGTGTTCTGGGGTTGACAATGGATTTAATGGAACTCACCTGATCTATTTCGGTTAAAGTTAAAAGTTCTCAAAGAAAGAATGGGGCCATCCTCATATTATGCACAAAATGAAATGGATGATACCAAAGGTGTTTGGATAGGATAATCAAGAGGTAAACTCGACTCAAGTAATGACACTAGGTCGTTCTTGGTCATTGGATAGTGAAACCAATGAGAGTCCTAAACAACATCATACGTATATGAATGGATTAAAATGATGTACGTATGAATGAATGAAGCAAACTCTGTGTTTGCTAAAGAAGGATCCTTAGTTGAGGTCCTATATGATTATCCCTCATTTGGGAAGTCCTATTGCCAAGCCCCTGATTCCAAGGTTTCACGGCATATGAATGAAATATATATGATATATGTATGTACTAAATGAAATGTGTTATGTGCTGTGTGCAATATGAAAAGAATTATGATGCATGTTACTCTCCAATCATGAATTTCCTAATATAATTTGGAAAGTCCAACTGAGTTGGCTTTCCATAACTCATATTGTTAGGAGAGAGATCTTCTTAATCAAGCATGTCCTTGATGTGTACTTTCATACACCCATACTAAATACAAGTGTGTACTAATTTCGTACAATCCTTTACATATAGGTGCAGGTGCAAGTGGTCGCTAAAGCTTATGAGACTACGTTGAAGTTACCCGGACGTGGAGCATTCATCCGTACTTTGTAGGACCTCATTCTTTCGACGATGATTATCTCTTATATTCTATCTTAGACGTAGGCATGAGCTAGCGAAGGATGTTCCACTAGTGCTTCTTTCTTACTGATTTTCAGACATTGTATTGGTGCAATTTTGGCAACTTTATATTAATGAAGTTATGAGGTAGTTATTTCATTTGAATATCTTATTATTAGATGGTTGTTGTGAACTGATGTGATATAATGAATTCTTACTATGAAGTCTAGGTATAAATCAAAGCAAAAAAAAGTTTTAACTTTTTGCTAAAATTAACCTATACGATGTAGTGATGACTTATGTAGGCTAGTATACAACCTCTGAGAGGTCAACGACGCCGGTTTCGGCTAGGGTCTAGACCTCGATCGTGACAAACGTGGTATAAGAGCATTTGGTTTAATTCGAAGCATAATAATGTTGACATCAACCACATCGAGTAGTTTCTAAGGTATGGTAGTAAAGTACACTACCATCATGAATTAGAGACTGCATGATGCATAGTGAATTACCCTTCTGCTAATCTTATCGTGCTTTCCTTAATGTCTAAATTCTTGGTATTATGAACGTATGTAACATCAATTCTTATTTTTTTTCCACAAATGAACTAAAAAGGGAATGTTGGTCGGGGAAGAGTAGGAGCAGCTGCTGGGGTCAACCAAGTTCCACCCTAGGCTCAAGCTGCAGGAGTTGCCATGCCAGTTAACCCAGATGGGTGGACTGATGCAGAGGTGCGGGCCGCTTAGTCACAGATGGATCAAGCCATCTCTGTGCAGGCTCAGTCTATGACGGCCCAGGCCAACATACAGGAGGTACAGCAAAAGAACCCACAAGCACACAACATGGCGAAAAGGTTGCGAGATTTTACGAGGATGAATCCTCTAATCTTTACAGAATCCAAGACTTCAAAGGATACTCATGATTTTGACAAGGAGTTCCTAAAGATTCTGGTGGTGATTGGGGCCACAGGGATTGAGAAAGCTGAGTGTAACAACGCAAAATCGACTATTGCAAGTAATACTTAACGTATCTAGAATGCCTGGATTAGACCGGGTTCACACTGATTGATGCGCGTGGAACCAGGCCTCTTAACCTATGCTTCATCCAATCCAACCAACTCAGTGAGTTAGTTGAGCTAGGCAATGTTGGGTCCAGCAATATAGGGCACCCGAATATTAAGATTCACCCGGATTTGTCTAAACCGGACTTGAAAGGGGCAATCTTATGTTTGGAGGGTCTAAGGGTAAAATAGTCTTTTCCTGGATAAGGATGGTATTTTATTTACCCTAAATATTTAAATAATTAATTAATTAATATAAGGAGTGGACAATTCGTGTAGGGTTGACCCGAATTGACTCATTTTCGCGAGTTAGGCTTCACCCGGGTTCGATCCTTGGTGGAATCAATGATTAAATTAAATTAATTGGTATTTAACTTTCTGATTTATGTAAAGGAAAATTAGATATTTAAGTAAAAAATTAATAATAAAATCAATAAATAAATAACAAAGAGTCCTAGTTTGACTAAGTCTTCAACTAAAACTCTTACTCCTAAACTTACTCTCATCTCTCTCCACTATCATTCTTACGTCTGTCACGCTCATTCTCACGTCCATCATCAGAAAAAAGGAACAAAAGAATCAAAGTTCATCACTTAAAGAAATTTCATACAAAAATTCAAAAGACCAACTAAACTAAAAATGGAAAGTGAAAGCATTTCTCAAACGGTTTGAGCGTGAGTTTTATTGGAGAAGCATTTATTTTTCGTGGGAGTTGGCAGTACTTGAAATCATATTTGAAACGTGGTAAAAGATGAAAAAAGTTATGGGTTTTGTTCCTCTTGTTCCCTTTCCCAAGAGACCCCTAAGATTCAGTCGAATTCTATTCCGAAAACTAGGAATGTTACCATTTGCATGTCCCTGTCACTAGCTACCATAGTTGTAGGTTGCGTATGTTTGTGGTAGAAATTAGGGATAAAATGTTTTTTCGTGATGATTATGTTCATGTATGTATGTTCGGATTTATGTGATGATAAAAATGTGTGAAATGTGTGTGTAGCCGTGTTCTTGGGCATGTTTTGGAGCATGAAAATTGCATGTTGAAGCCTTGTGTTTTTGTATAAGATTACTTGGAAAAGATTAACATAATAATGTACGAAAAATCTAGCGAATTAGCTAAGAATTTAATCTACAAATGATGAAAAAAATGGACTAAAAATGTGACAAAATTTCCAAAAAAATCTTGAAATTATGTCTTGGCTATGAAATAAGTGAGATGCTGAAAATTTTAAATTTTTTTTAATATGTGAGGTCATTAGGGATTGAACCCAAGACCTCACCATATGCAAGTTATTTATAATTCAAAAATCAAAATATGGTAAGGGGAATTCGAAATGGGGTAAGGCTCAATTAAAGGAATGAAAGAGGAAAAGAACACAATAAAGGAGGTGTGGGGGTATCGAACCAACAACCTCTTTGATAGGTGAGGGATATAGGAGAAAAATGGAAGAAAAATAAAATGAGAGGTGTGGGAATCGAACCCACAACCTCTTGGATAGGTGAGGAAATTAGGCGAAAAATTAAAGAAAAATAAAATGAGGTTGTGGGGGATCGATCCCACATCCTCCTTGTATCCATCTAAAAAGAGAGGAAAGAAAAAAAAGAATTAAAAAGGGTAGGTGTTGGGATGCGACCTCAAGTCTCCAAGATGAAAAATGTAAATGAAAAATTTATTATGAGACTAAGTGTTGCTAAAGTGATTCGAAACCGGGTTCCCTTGCCAAATTCCGTATTGATATATAAGTCTTAGGTGAATAAATATTTAATGAATGTTGCCCATAGGAATCGAACTCGAGTCCTTGGCATAAGTACAAGATGCATAAGTCTTGTACCACATAATATTGGTTAAGTATGAGTCACTTAGACGAATTATAAATGAAGCCTCATGGCTTGTACTTATGGATTCATAAGTCAAGGTTAAGTTTAAGTGAACCGAACATGTGTATGATGAATTGATGTTACTTCAAGGGGATTAAGTAAGAGTATGAAACACACTAAAAGTCCAAGTGCATTGGCATATAACAAAATGAACATTCACGTAATGGGGTGAGTAATTATGAAGAGCTAATATGCTAAATCTAATTAAAATAATGACAACATGATAAAACGATAAGATGAATAGTGAGACGAGATGTATCTACGCCTAAAAATCAACATCACTAAATGAAACTTTTGAGAGATGCTAAATGGTGAATAAGCAAAGAAAGTGTGGCTACATGAGGATAGGCTAGTACAAGTTAGACAAGTTGTATCAACGCCTAGAATTAATGTCCCTCAATGTAATTTCCAAGAGAGCATATATATGTTATAGGATGAGCAAATAATGAAAGATGTGTAAAGACGGAATGAAAAGATGTTAAGAAAGAATAGGGTTGCACCATAATATGAGGCTAGTGAAAGTGAGACAAGTTGTACCTACGCCATTATAATGTCATTAAAAGTACATACCTAAGAGAGTGTTGAATATTAAGAGACAACTCGCAATAACACTCTATATGTGAGTGTAAGGACAATTCATACATAATACGTAAAAAAGAGATGATAAATCATCTAATATGCTATGACTACCTCATGCTAGAAGCAAGCTTCGATGATGTATGAGTTGAATGTAAATTGTAACTTTAAACGGAGCACCGATAGGCTAATATGACTGGTGATGCCTTCTTTCGGGAATGGCGGAGGATCACGTAATTCTCATGAGATGTGACTGTCCACCAAGGTGGGTATAGGTCTCCCTGAATCTCCTAGTCTTTGAACTATGCTGACAACATAGGGAACTAGCAAGTGGTTTTCTACCTAAGGAAGCTAGGGATGTTTTTGTTTCACCTTGGGCAGTGACTCCACCTCTTTTAGGTGTGGGGAAGACACTGGATATCATGATTCTCACATGATCTATGTCGGTTAAAGTTGAAGTTCCTCAAAGTTGGAAAGATAATGAAATGAATGATACCGAAGGTGTTTGGATAGGATAATCAAGAGTTGACTATACTCAAGTAATGACACTAGGTTATTCTTGGTCATTGCACAGTGAACTCGATGAGAGTCTTCAACAACATCTTAGGTATAACTTTTGTTATCACTAGCATATGAACAAATAAAAGTGAAGTACGTATGAATGAATGAAGGAAACTCCGTGGTTGCTAAAGAAGGCTCCCTAGTTGAGGTCCCATATGTTGAACCTTTATTTTGGGATGTCCTAATGTTAAGTCCGTGATTCCAAGGTTTACGACATATGAATGAATGATATGTAATATATATACGTGTTATATGAAATATATTATGTGTCTTGTGCAATATGAAAAGAATCATGATGCATGTTACTCTAATAGTATGACTTTCCTAATCTGATTTGGCAAGTCCAACTGGCTTGGCTTTCCATAATTCATATCATCAGGAGAGAGACCTTCTTAATCATGCATTTTCTTGGTGTATACTTGCATACACCCATACTTAGTACAAGTGTGTACTAATCCCATACATTTTAATATCATGGGTGCAGGTTCATGAGGGGGTTGAAGACATTCATTGAAGCTGTTTTGACATCAGATATTTTCATCCGGACTGGTAGGTCATCATGAATTCAAGGATGTCTGCCGTTATGTTTCTAGATTAGTAATAGGTTTAGGCTAATGGAGCATGTTCCACTAGCATTTCTTTCCTATTTTGTTCATACTTATGTAATGGTGCAACTTTTGTAATTGTTACTTATGCTATAAGAAAATTTATTTTAAGATTGAATGATCCTTTATTTGATGGTTTATACACATGAGTAGTGAACTTCTTTATACGTGTATGCATGTTATAACTATGCAGTCTATGTATACTTCAAACAAACAAAAAGTTTCCAATTTTCTGCTAAAATTAAAATAACGAATGGAGTGACGACGTATGCACGCTTGTCTGCCACATCTAAGAGGTCAATGATGCTTGTTTTGGCTAGGTTCTAGACCTCACTCGTGACATTGAGTATGACTCGTACCAGTTGAAGGATGTTTCACAATCCTGGTGCAAGATGTGGCTGGATATCTGGGCATTGGGCGGAGGTCCGATCACATAAGAGTTGTTTAATACATCCTTTATGGAGAGGTTCTTCCCTAGGGAGATGAAAGATGCTAAGGTTGAGGAGTTCATCAACCTTAAGAAGGGGATCGGTGACTGTCAGGAAGTATTCTCTGAAATTCGTAAAATTGTCCACGTCCGTCACATCCCCTGTGTCGAAAAGCCGAGACGAGATGAGAAGGTTTCTTACAGGAATCTCAGAGGACTTGGAGGAGGAGTGTCGGTCTATGATGCTCTATGATAGCATGGCCTTGTCCTTGATTATGGTTCATGTCCAGCAGGTTGAGGAAATCAGGAAAAAAAGTAGAGTCTATCATGTCAGGAGGCCATAACCTTCTAACCAAGCAGGTCACAACAGAGGTGGTGGTAGGAGCACTTTCGGAGTTCGTGATCAGCCATGATTTAATAAGGGGAATTAGATTTCAGGTAACTCTATTTCTTAGAGGAGTGCAACACCCATATGAGGTAGAACCGAGCCCAAGAAGGTCAATGGAGGTGATGTTCAGCGTCTGATGAATGTGGGATGTGTGTCTGCATTTACAGTGGGGAGTGCAGACTAGGTACAAATGTCTGATTCGGTTGCGATAAGAGTGGACATATGGTCAGGGACTATTCAAAGAATAGGGGTCAGGCTGTAGGTAATGCTCAACCTAGGCCTAATCCCCAGAATGATGTTGTAGCCGAGCTTTGTAAGCGGATTAAATTCTACACCTTGAAGGGCTGGGAGGAGCAGGAGAAGTCTGCTGATGTGGTCACAACTATGCTCCAACTTTTCTCAACCTTTGTTTATTGTTTACTTGATACAAGGTCTACGCTTTGTTTTGTGGCTCCCTTTCTTGTTCTTACTAGTGAAACACTACCTGAGGTTTTGCATGATCCGATCGTAGTTAGTACTCCCTTAGGAGAAAATGTAATAGCTGATAGGGTTCATAAAGACTACCCAATTGTAGTATGTTGTAAGACAATGTGTGCAGACCTTGTAGAGTTAACCATGAATGACTTCGATATTATAATTGGTACAGACTGGATCCATAAATGTTATTCCTTCATGGATTTCTGTAGTATGGTTGTGAGGTTCCGTTTCCCTAATGAGGTAGAGCTGGTGTGGGAGGGGCACAATTCGTGTCATTAGTCCCTTGATTTCAAACCTAAAATCTCATAAAATGATGTCGAAGGGATTGTTGTTCCATCTTGTGAGTGTTAATGATCTAGATGATGATATTTCTTCCATAGACTCTGTGCCTATAGTGAGTTAGTTCCGCGTTGTTTCCCCCAATGATTTTCCAGTAGTCCCTCTCCATCGAGAGATTGGTTTTGGTATTGACCTAGATTCTGCAACCGAACCAATTTCAATTCCTATCTACAGAATGGCTTCGGCTGAACTAAAAGAGTTGAAACTGCAGTTAAAAGATCTCATTGATAAGGGTTTCATCTAGCCGAGCAAATCCCCTTGGGGTGCTCAATGTTTTTTGTAAAAAAAAGATGGAACCCTTAGGATGTGTATAGATTATCAGCAGCTCAACAAAGTCACTATAAATAACAAGTATCCACTTCCAAGAGTAGATGACTTATTAGATCAGCTCCATGTTTCTAATTTATTCTCGAATATTGATCTTCATTCAAGGTATCATCAGCTTAGGGCTACGGATGAAGATATCCAAAAAGCAGCCTTTCGTACCCGTTATGGTAATTATAAGTTCCTACTAATTCATTTGGTATCACTAATTCACCAGTTGCATTTATGGACCTCATGAACGGCGTCTTTCCGTGAATACCTTGATTATTTTGTCATAGTATTCATTGATGACATCCTCATCTAATCTAAGACCAAGGAAGAGCATGAACAACATTAGAGACTAACCTTGCAGGTACTTAGAAAACATCAGTTGTATGACAAATTCCACAAGTGTGAACTCTGGCTTAGATCAGTGACCTTTATGGGTCATGTTATGCCGGAGGTGAACACCATGAAGACTGAGGCTATTAAGAACTTTCAAAGACCTCTTACTTCCATTGATATTCGTAGCTTTCTGGGATTGGCTGGTTACTACCGCAGGTTCATAGAGAGTTTATCTTCCATTGCTACCCCACTAACAACTTTGACTAAGATGAAAGCTATGTTCGAATGGGCGGAGACTTGTGAGAAGAGTTTCCAGGAGCTCAAAGACAGACAAACTTCAGCCCAATGCTTACGTTGCCTAAACGTGGTAAGAGTTACACTTTTTATTGTGATGCATCATGGGTTTGTTTGGGTTGTGTTCTTATGCAGAGTGGTAAGGTGATAGCCTATGCGTCATGACAACTCAAGGTTCATGAGACGAATTATCCTACTCATGACCTGGTGTTTGCATATTTGGTGTTTACATTGATATTGTTGAGGCATCACTTGTAATGGGTGCATGTGTATGGGTTCACAGACCACAAGAATCTCCAGTATATGTTAACACAGAGGGAGTTGAACCTACGTCAGCGGAGATGGTTGGAGCTATTGAAGGACTATGACATGAGTGTCTACTACCATCCAGGGAAGGCAAAAGTTGTAGCTTATGCGTTGAGCATGGGTAGTAGAACCCATGTTGATGATGAGAAGAAGGAGTTAGTGAAGGATGTACACAGACTGGCCAGACAGGGTGTGCAGTTTACTTACTCTACTAGTGGGTTTTTTTTAGTTCATCCTAGTTATGAATTGATATACCGTGGTTTCACGGTATTATTAATACTTTTTCCTAAAGTTTAGTGTGTCCAAAAGCCTTTTTGTGCTAATTTTTATATAAGTTTCTTTTTATTTTGTAGGAAATCTGTCCAAAACTGAATACGGAGATTTTGAGCGAAGAAATGCAGAAGAGACCACCTACGGAGCTTATGACGGTCCGTCGTGCTTGTGACGCTCCGTAGGTGGCAGCGTAGTGCAGCTGCAGAAGGAAGATGGGGAAGTCTGACCAAGTGTGGGGTTACGAAGCTTGTGACGGTCCGTCGTGTCTATGACGGTCCGTCCTGCTGGTTCGTCATGAAGTTCAGAGAAGTAATCCCAGCACCCATATTCCAAGAGTTGAAGTGTTTTGGAACGAAGACCCTCGACGCACTGTTGTGCCTATGACGGTCCGTCATACTTGCCGTCGAGGGTAATGAAGAAGAGTTGCAGAAGAAATTGCATAAGTATGGGATGACGGAGTCCATGACGGTCCGTCGTGACCATGACGATCCATCGCGAGGTCCGTCGACCCAGCCGCGTTTTGGCAGATTTCCAGCAAATAGAGTCCTTGTTTAATTAGGTTTTTATTTTCTATAAATAGTTCAAAAAACCTCATTTTTGAGGTTATACTCTGTTAGGTTAGACTTCGGATAGTTAGACTGCGGATAGTTAGACGCTGGATCATTGTTAGACTCCGTATAGTTAGACACCGTATTAGAAAACATTGTATTGTTAGACTTTTGATTATCATTGATTATTGGTGATTTTTGGTGATTAATCAAGCAGACTTTCGGAATTTACGCTTTATCATTGAAGTAAGTACATGAATTCTTATTTAATATATTTAAATATTGTGATTATGACTATGGGTAACTAAACTCCATAACTAGGGTTGTGGGAACCATAGGCAAATAATGAGATTAAACCTAACTAAAATAACAATTCTAGAATAGTGTCTTGCATTTATTAATAATTCTTTCGCTTAGAAGTCTTTTTAACGGATGGCCAACGTTAGAACTCGCCTTAATGCTACTTGCCGGACTAAGGAGGTAGAAAATAGGAAAGAATTATCAACATAGATTTAGTATATACTATCTAAAGGGTAGTATTGATTGGTACGAGGTTATAAATTTGTCAAATATCGAATACGATGCTTAATATGAGGTAAAGATAAGGGTTAGGAAAGCAACACACGTAGCCGGACAAAGGTGCGGAGTGAGATTTTCTAGATGCCGGACCAAGGATTTAGAAATACATATCTTATCACTTTGCATGCAAGATACTAGGAAAGAATTGTTATAGTTAGAATTATCAAGTTATGAACCTGTGGGGAACACGTAAACCCTAGTTACTTTGATTAATTGATTAAACTCCAACATTCAAAGCTGTTAAATGTCTCTCTCAATTGCGTTAGTTATTTTCATTCATTTAGAATTAGAAACCCCCCTTTTATTGTTTTTTTTACTTTCCAAGGAAGTCACTGACCAAACAATAGTAATAACAGGTTGAAGTCTAGACTATTTTCCTCGTGGGAACGATCCCAACCTCACTAGATGTGTTATTTAATTGACACGACCGCTTACTTCTTATTTGAGAAGTAAGTTTGAGCGTATCAAATTTTGGCGCCGCTGCCAGGGAATATAGCTTTTAGATTATCTTGAACTTATTACTATAGTTTTGTTGATATTTTCTTGATTTTACTTTGTTTTATTGTTTTTGATTTTTTTAGAACTATCCTCCTTGTATGCCAAATACACGGAGAGGAAGAGAACCCTTGTTTCCCTACGATCACGAATTAGAGCGTACACTGCGCAATATGAATCGAAACTTGGGAATAAATAATGATGATCCGAACAAGAACATCCCAGCTCCGGTTGATGTTCATGGTCAGATGTTACCCGATGCTCCGGGTGAACACCAACAGAGGGGACAAATTCCCGTTCCACGGCCCCAAGCATACTATAGAGGCTATGATAACATAGCAGACTCGGATGGGCCACTTGTCTTGCCTCCTCTACCTACAGGCCACACCTTTGTGGTAACTAGTAGCCTGATGCAAATGCTCATTGCCAGAGGTTTGTTTTAAGGGCTACCTTCTGAGGATCCACATTCCCATATAGCTAAGGTAAGGGCAGTGTGTAAAAGTTGTGTAGGGAGGCTTGATTTGGATTTAGATGTAGTAGGTCTCATAGTGTTTCTCTCTCACTGACGGGAGAGGCTGCTATGTGGTTCACTGAGCTCCCATACAACTCAATCTTCACTTGGAACCAACTAAGGGATGTCTTCTTAGCACGCTACTATCCGGGCTCCAAGAAACTAAACCACAAAGACAGAGTGAATAACTTTGTGGCACTACCAGGAGAGTCAGTTAGTAGTTCTTGGGATAGATTCACCTCATTCTTGAGAAGTGTTCCAAATCACCGTATAGATGATGAGTCACTGAAGGAACACTTCTATCGGGGAAAGGATGATAACAATAAAGCGGTGTTGGACACTATAGTAGGTGGATCTTATGGGGAGTGTCCTTATGCTGAGATCGCTGAAAAATTAGTGAAAATTACCCGGAATAACAAAGCTTGGAGTACTAGGAAGTTTGATACATGGAGAAACACCTTCGCAGTGCAGTCCACTCACAACCCAGCTAAAGATGAGATTCGTGAAGAAATGGCTCAGATGAGAACCGAGCTTGGGTTGGTACTAAAACATGTCACTGGGGGTGTAGAAAAGATAAATGCAGTCAAGTACTTGGCTAAACCACCACCTCCTAATGATGAATGCTATTATGCGGAGGACACTCATACAGTAAATGAGCAGACGGGGGGTTTTCGACCAAGCACCCAAGGTTGAAATCAGGATAACTGGCGCCAAGGTCAAGGGAACCAAGGTCAGAACTATGGTAACTACAACCGTGAGGGTCATTATGTCGCGACAACAACTTTAACAGGGGTAACTATGCTAATACAAATGACAGGAATGGGCCCTATGTCCCTCCTCAAAATCGTGATGTTACTCCTAGGGATGGTGGAGATAGTATGGCGCGAGTTGAGGATATGTTGCACAAAATGATGAGGAGGTTCGATGCTAGTGATGAGCACATTAGAGAGTTGAGGTCTGATTTAGCTAGTATTGGGCAAAAAGTTTATACATATGCAATTTTGATTAAGCAGATCGAGTTGCAAATGGCCCAATTATCTGCGACAGTGAACACACGGAAACCGGGCACTCTTCCTAGCAACACTGTAAAAAATCCAAAGAATGATGCGCACTGTATGGCAATCACTATTCGGGGTGGTAAGCAAACCATTGACCCACCTATGCCGTCTACTGAGGAAAATGTGAGAAAGGATATTGACAATGTGGTAAAGGGTGATGGTGAAGTAGAGGAAAGTAATGGAAAAGATGCAGAAGTACCTATGAAGGTAATTCCCATGCCTAGGCCCCCACCACCTTTCCCTCAGAGATTAGTGAAAATGACCGAGGATGGTAAATACCGACGTTTCATAACAATGTTGAAGCAGCTTTCTATCAATGTCCCTTTGGTAGAAACTCTAGAACAAATGCCCGGTTATGCCAAATTTATGAAAGATCTGGTCACCAAGAAAAGATCGGTCACTTTTGAGGATGATGATAGACTGCAGCATTGTAGTGCTATTGTTACAAGATCCCTCGTACAAAAGAAAGAAGATACGGGTGCGTTCACTATTCCTTGTACAGTTGGGTCATTACATTTTGCGAAAGCATTATGTGATCTGGGGGCAAACATAAATCTCATGCCCCTCTCAATTTATAAGAAGTTAGGTTTGGGGGATCAAAAACCCACTGCGATGCGGCTACTGATGGCTGATCGGATAGTGAAACGGCCTATAGGGATACTCCATGATGTGCTAGTAAAAGTGGAGTCATTCATCTTTCCGGTTGATTTTGTTATTCTTGATGGTGAGGTCGATTTTGAAGTGCCTATTATTCTTGGAAGGCCATTCCTTGCTACAGGTCGAGCCTTAGTTGATATGGAGAAGGGACAGATGACATTTCGGTTGAATAAGCGACCTTCAACATTTGTAGGACCATGAGGCAGAGTGGTGAGCTCCAATCGGTATCTGCCATATCCCACAAAGAAAAGATGAAGAAGGAGAATGAACAAATTTCAAAACAAGAGCTTATGGTTGGGGATTTAGTGCTTTTAGTCAGTTCTGGGTCACGTTGTCTTCCGGGCAAGCTCAAGTCCAAATGGAGTGGCCCTTACTTGATTACCCAAGTATTCCCTCATGGAACAGTTGAGTTAAAAGCCAAGGAGGAAGTGCGGTTTGAAATCTCTATTTTGGGCATAAAGCATCGGGGAATAAATTAATAGAGGAAAACCATCTTGATGAAGGCTGAGTATTCAAGTGTCCCCAGTCGTTCCGCGACATTAAATTAGGCTCTTGTTGGGAGGCGACCCAATACTTATAGTCTTTTTAGTAATGGTAGCATTTTTCTACTAATGGGTTTTTAAATATGCAGGCACATCACCAGGAAATTCTGCAGAAAATTACTCTGCAGCAGTGACTGACGGACACATCGACGGACCGTTGAGCCTGCGACGGACCTTCGTATGCATCCGTCGTACCAGGTACGTTTCTCTGTTATTTTCAAACTAGGGCACACATGATGGAACCAACAACGGGTCGTCACAACTGCGATGGACCATCGTCGGGGAATCGTCGCGTAATTAATGAGGCATACCCGACCCGACCCGGTTGGAGTTTATTATAAACTTTCACCATTTAAACTCCCCAACCCCTCATTTCACCCCCATTCCTTCATTATTCCCCCCATTTCCTTCTCTTTTCAACTTCCACATTCTCTCCCTCGATCATTGCTCCCCACACAATTCTCCAAAGCCCTAAAAGTGTTAATCTACAAGTCGGAGCTACTGCGATCGGTGTCTGCCTGACCACCGAGTACTTGTCCATTTGTTTTTCTCCAATTCTAAGGTATGTGTCTCTAATTTCTACTCATTTATCTTGCATTTTTGTTTATTATTTTGTATTAGCTTAGTTCTTAGTCATATGTTGTTTCTTTTATACGATTCTGTCTAACCTAGGTTAAAAATGTTCGAAATTGCCTTATTTACAACCCTAGACATAGGTGCTTTTGCATTGCTAGTTTCTTAGGTAGTTGGGTTAGACAAATGTAGGTACAAAACACTACAAGTTTGATGTGGGTTCATGGGGGATGCATGGGGTACTCCCAGTTCTGTCACTGATCTACAGAACGAGACCCCGATGACGGACCGTCGTGCCCACGATGGACCGTCGTAGGGTCCATTCAAAAAGCCCTAGCACCCTGTCCCAACGGACAAATGTGACGGACCGTCGTTTTTACGACGGTCCGTCCTGCACAACCGTCCTGGTTGTCAGAGACCCTGTTTCTCAGGGTCTCTCTCCATTTTTCCTAGTGTCCTTCAACGGACACATGTGACGGACCGTCGTACCCACGACGGTCCGTCTTGCATGACCGTTATGATGGTCAGAGACCCCTCTAATAAGGGTCTCTCCTTCATTTTCTAAGTTTCCTTCAACTGACACATGTGACGGACCGTCATACCCACGACAGTCTTTCCTGCATTACCTTCATGACGGTCAGAGACCCCTCTCCTAAGGGTCTCAATTTTTTTTCAAGTGTGCTACGACGGACACCTATGACGGACCGTCGTACATGTGACAGTCCGTCCTGCACATACCGTCATACTAGTCAGAGACTCTCCTTCAGGGTTCTCCATATATACATAGTTTAAGTAAAACACGACGGACCCCATGACGGTCCGTCATAGTCACGACGAGCCGTCACCAGGCCCATTGTGTGTCCCTGTTACCTTAGTAATGACATACTATTTAAATTGTTTTTGTGGTTTTGCTTGTCTTGTTTCCACTTCTCATACTAATATTGATCCTTTACAGGTACTATCTACTATGGCACCCAAGCAAGACCGAATCTACGCACGCAGGCGATCGAAGTCTGTCGCCCCGTCTGCCCGCATGGTCATTGGCTAGGATGATGAGCGTCACCCCGAGTATGTTCCCCCAGGCACTTCCACCCCTTCCCGTGCTGCACGTGCTCCCAGAGCCTCACTTAAAAATGCGGCGTCCGGCGTAGTCATTGCCTCCCAATCTGATGAGAAGCGCACACTGACGGGCACACCCTCTGGGTGAGCCACAAATGAAGAAGGAGCGCCTGGCTCCTTAGGAGTATCGTGGTCCGAGGAAGCCTCCGGCTCTGCTGAGGTTCCTGCACCCGCCACTGCTGTAGCGTCGGCCTCGTCTGATGAGGCTGACAGTTCGGAATCCACATCAGGTTCACCAGCTCAGGCCCCCACACCAACCACTGACCAGCCCAACCGGTGGTGTGTCGACGGGCAATTTCAAGTCTACTCCGACGCCAAGTTCCTGACTGATAAAGGAGTGATGACTCGAACACTCACCTTGGAGTGGCGGGTCCTTACAGGGAGCCTACCGATGATGCCTGAGATCCACAATCTCTTCACCAGGCATCGCTTGGAGTGGACAGCACGTCCGTTGGGACGTTATAGTGAAGAAATGGTCCGAGAGTTCTACGCATCCTACGTAGCGACTCTCCGATAGCAGATAGATAGGCGGGCTGCCCCATCTAAACAGGCCCCACTGGAGCAGGTCCGAGTACAGGGTGTACAGGTTGACATTTCCCTGCCTGCCATCCGCCGGTTTCTATACGGCGAGGGTGTTGATGCTACTCGGACCCCCCTCACTTCCGAGTTTGACTACCGCTGGCAGATAGTTAAAGATAGCCATTTCCTGCGCGAGCCATCACTGAGAGAGACCACCAAGAGGTGGATGGCCCTGCACCTGTCAGTTGATGGAGAGGTGCCGACTGGGTGACTATGCCAAAGGGGGCCATCAAGAAGGTCAAGCTCACTTTCACGGCAAAATTCTTGTGGCTTCTTGTCCGTGACTACCTTTCCCCCACAGCTGCTGATAATATCGTTACATGGAATCGAGCAGTGTTGATGGCGGCGATGATAGCCGGGTTCGAGGTGGACTTCGCGTGGCTTCTGCACGCAGTCATGCACGAGAGGACATTCAAGGTCACTACTACTTACCCTTTCCCGTGCATGATCTTTGCTCTCTGCAGGTCCGCAGGTGTGCTTATATGGCACGTAGATCATCTTAAGACCCCCCAGGGCACTATTGACGTCGGCCTCATCAGAGACGAGGCCAATGAGTTGGCTCCACGCAGAGGGCCACGTCCAAAGCTGCCCCCACTTGCAGATGATCTTGCTGATACGGTAGCCCAGGCCCGCACGGCTACACAGGCGCCGTCCACGGACACTACCCCAGTCGAGTCTATCCCGGGTAGTAGCACTGCCCCGAGCTCCTCTCGCACAGCCCCTCTACCGGCACTTGTCCCGCTTGCTAGGGTCAAAAAATTAGAGGCGCAAATGGCTACACTTCTGCATCATATCCAGCCGTGGATGCAGAAGTCTATTACTGAGTCAGAAGAGCGCCTAGACCGGAAAATGGTACAGTATACAGAGCTGAAGATCACTGAGGTTAACAAGCGCTTGGACGCCTTTGAGTTGAGGGTTCTAGCCCGACTAGCCCCTCCGGTGGTTGTGTCGACTCTTCAGGCTGCAGTTGACAGTCTTCGTGCAGATATCGACACGATCTTGGAGGCTAGGGTGCCGGAGTCTGAGGCCCCTTCTGTCGAGCCTGCTGACGACAGAGTGCTAGCGGCCCTATTCGCCACCTCAGAGATTCCACCACCTCCCCCTCGAGAGAATGCCAAGAGGCGTAGGGGTCGAGCAGAGGATGAGGCACGAGCACGGAAGAAGGAGCGCCGAGAGATGGAGGCTGCGAGGAGATCCTCACTTGCTCAGGAGGAGGCGCACCAGATGAGAGCATCAGATTTAGCGGCTGGGGCGTCTAGCTCACGCACTGTGGAGATAGCAGGAGGCACTACTGATGGTAAGGTTGTTGCTGAGGACACCACTGAGGGTGTCCAGATTGCAGAGGACGTGGGTTCCAGACCCACCAGCTTGCTAATCAACGGCGCTTTGCGCCACAGGTTTGCTTCACCTACCACTCTAGATTTAAATTTTTATGCATTGGGGACAATTGCATATTTTTTTCGTTGGGGGTGGGGTAAATGGAAAGTGAGTGTTAGGGTGAAGTCTGAGTAGCCCAATTCAGTATCCTCTTTTAGGGTTTTCTTGACTTTGTTCTTTTTCCCCAAAAGACTGATTACTTTTTCTGTTGAACCGACATGTTTATATCTTTTGTACATAGTTTAATTCTAGAGCATGATGGCTAAAATGATATCCTGATAAACTTGAAAAATGATGCATGACAAGGATAGTAACTGATGATTGTGTGGCCCTAAGCATGACATAGAGGTACACCATTGCATTACCCTAAGTCTAAAATTCGAACTAGATGTCTGATAATCTGGTATTGTGATTAGATGTCAAGTGAGTGTGAGGAAAATTTGAATAGTCCACTATTGGTACTGAGCTAGAACTTGCCGGGTTAGTCCTGCTAAAAGTGAGTTGTAATAGACAATTAGGAAAGTATCATAGGCCCTTATTAAATATAGCCCATTTCTAGCCTAAATAAAAGAAACCAAATGAAATATATCCTTCTTTGATCCAAATGATCTGAGCTTAAATTAGACTTTTCTTTTTCACCCCAACTGATCTTTTTTGGGAACAATGTGTTGGCCCTGGTCCCTCCTTGGACATGTGCACCTCAGCTTATGCCAAAAGCATAAGTTGAGGGTGGCTAATGCAGCAAACAACCTTCGTTAAGGCCCTGACCCAACTTTGGGTATTGTGTACCTTGACTCATGGCAAAGCCATGAGTTGAGGGTGGCTACTATGAGGAATGCTCTGGAAAGTGGGGTTGAAATAACAAAGAGAGAGAAAGAACAAAAGTAAAGTGACTCAAGAATTAGTTGAAAGAAAAGTAAAGAAAACTAAAAATATACAAGAAATACAAGCAAGAATAGAAGATAGTCACTTACACAAATGAAGAAAGAAGAGAAAATAGCAAGGTGAAAGAATATGAGAAACTGGGCGATATAAAATGATAGAAAGTGGAAGGTTTAGCCGATATGTCAAGGAGGGCAAAAAGTCACTAAAGTATACCTAAATATACCCTACCCGACCCTGAGCCTCTGTTACTAGCTAAAAAAGTCCTATCGTGATCCTAAGGGTTGTATAGCGAACTTAAGGCAGTGAAAATAAGGGCAAGCTTATGGCAAAAGGTATGAATGAGTGTGACTTTGCTCTGAGAGCGAGTGTTGAAAAGTAATCCTTATACTCAAACCAAAATTATTGTGTGAAAAATGAGGATTTTGTTTTAAAGTGAGGACACTAGTTGCAATACCGGAATTGTTAGCACCTCGGTGAGAAATTGAAGAGGATAGGTGTTAGTGCATGGTGAGTCTGTGTCATGTTCTGATCCCACATAATTCAAGCCTAATAGTGATAGCATGCATAGATTTGATGAGATTAATCGGGATTGATAGCCAAATGATTGCAAAGGATAAAACATGGATACTATTGTACAAAGATTGTGTAGTGAGTCATAGTGCGTCGCTTGAGGACAAACAACGAATTTAAGTTGAGGGTGTGGATATACCGTGGTTTCACGGTATAATTAATACTTTTTCCTTAAGTTTAGTGTGTCCGAAAGCCTTTTTGTGCTAATTTTGATATAAGTTTCTCTTTGTTTTGCAGGAAATCTGTCCAAAGCTGAATGCGGAGATTTTGAGCGAAAAAATGCAGAAGAGACCACCTACGGAGCTTATGACGGTCCGTCGTGCTTGTGACGGTCCGTAGGTGGCAGCGTAGTGCAGCTGCTGAAGGAAGATGGGGAAGTCTGACCAAGTGTGGGGTTACGAAGCTTGTGACGGTCCGTTGCGCCTATGACGGTCCGTCCTGCGGGTTCGTCATGAAGTTCAGAGAACTAATCCCAGTACCCATATTCCAAGATTTGAATGTTTTGGATCGAAGACCCTCGACGGACCGTTGTGCCGATGAAGGTCCTCCATACTTGACGTCGAGGGTGATGAATAAGAGCAGCAGAAGAAATTGCATAAGTATGGGACGACGGAGTCCATGACCGTCCGTCGTGACCATGACGATCCGTCGCGAGGTCCGTCGACCCAGCCGCGTTTTGGCAGATTTCCAGCAAACAGAGTCCTTGTTTAATTAGTTTTTAGTTTCTATAAATAGTTCGAAAAACCTCATTTTTTAGGTTAGACTCTGTTAGGTTAGACTTCAGATAGTTAGACTGCGGATAGTTAGACGCTGGATCATTGTTAGACTCCGTATTGTTAGACACCGTATTAGAAAACATTGTATTGTTAGACTTTTGATTATCATTGATTGTTGGTGATTTTTGGTGATTAATCAAGCAAACTTTCGGATTTTACTCTTTCTCATTGAACTAAGTACATGAATTCTTATTTAATATATTTGAATATTGTGATTATGACTATGGGTAACTGAACTCCATAACTAGGGTTGTGGGAACCATAGGCAAATAATGAGATAAAACCTAACTAAAATAATAATTCTAGAATAGTATCTTGCATGATTTAATAAATTTTTCACTTAGAAGTCTTTTAACGGATGGCCAACGTTACAACTCGCCTTAATGCTACTTGCCGGACCAAGGAGGTAGATAATAGGAAAAGAATTATCAACATAGATTTAGTATATACTATCTAATTGGCTAGTATTGATTGGTACGAGTTAATAACTTAGTCAAATATCGAATACGATGATGAATATGAGGTAAAGATAAGGGTTAGGAAAGAAACAGACGTAGCCGGATCAAGGTGCGGAGTGAGATTTCTAGATGCCGGACCAAGGATCTAAAAATACATAACTTATCAGTTTGCATGCAAGATACTAGGAAAGAATTGTTATAGTTAGAATTATCAAGTTATGAACCTGTGGGGAACACGTAAACCCTAGTTACTTTGATTAATTGATTAAAATCCAACATTCAAAACTGTTTAGTGTCTCTTTCAGTTGCGTTAGTTATTTTCATTCATTTAGAATTAGAAACCCCCCCCCCTTTATTGTTTTTTTTACTTTCCAAGGAAGTGAATGACCAAACAATAGTAATAACAGGTTGAAGTTAAGTCTAGTCTATTTTCCTCGTGGGAACGATCCCAACCTCACTAGTTGGGTTATTTACTTGACACGACCGCTTTACTTCTTATTTGAGAAGTAAGTTTGAGCGAATCATGAATCATCAATTGTAGCTGAAGTAAAGAAGGGTCTGAATCTTGATCCTATGTTGATGGAGTTGAAAGGCTCAATGTTGGTAAAGATGAATGACTCCTTTGCTTTGGGAGGTAACAGAATACTTGGGTACAAGGACAGGTTGTGTCTACCAGTTATGGATTATTTTCGGACCAAGATAGTTGCAGAGGCCCATGGTTACAGATATTCAATACATCCAGGTTTCACCAAGATGTATCATGACCTCGATCAGATCTATTGGAGGGATGGCATGAAGAAGGACATTGGTGAGTATGTGGACAGGTGTTCGAATTGTTAGCAGGTTAAGGCAGAGAACCTTAAGACTAGTTGTCTCACTAAGATGATTGAGGTTCCGACTTGGAAGTGGGAGACCATTAACATGGACTTCGTGGTTGGTATTCCGAGGACTAGAGACACAATGACTCCATATGGGTTATTGTGGACAGGATGACTAAGTTTCCCCACTTTATCCCTTTGAATTATACTTACAGAGCCGAGGATTATGCGAGACTGTACATTCATTAGATTGTGAGGTGCCATGAGATTTCTTTTCCTATCATTTTGGATAGAGGAGCTTAGTTCACTTCGCATTTCTATTGATCATTCCAGAAGAGCTTAGGCACGCAGGCAAAGCTCAGTACCGTTTTCCATCCTCAGACAGATGGGCAGGAAGAGAACACCATTAAGACATTGGAGGACATGTTGAGGGCCTATGTGAACGACATTAGGGGTAGTTGGGACAACCATATGCCATTGATAGAGTTCTCATATAATCACAACTATCACTCCAGCATTGGGATGGCACCGTTTGAAGCACTGTATGATATAAGGTGTAGGTCTCCATTTGTGTTGTTCGAGGTTGGAGAGTCATCCACTTTGGGTCCAGAGATCATTCACGAGGTCTTCAATAAGGTCAGGGTGATTAGGGACAGGTTGGCTACTGCTTACAGTCGGCCGAAGTCTTATGTAGATAATAAGAAGAGGCCCTCACATTTTTGTGTTGGTGACAAGATCTACTTAAAGATATCACCCATGAAGGGTGTCATGAGTTTTGGAAGGACGAGGAAGTTGAGTCCGAGGTATGTTGGTCCACACGAGATTCTACAGCGTGTGGGTGGAGGTGGCCTACGAGTTGGCGTTGCCTACGAAGCTAGTTTTTGTTTATCCAGTCGTTAATGTCTCTATGTTAATGAAATTTCTTGGAGATCCTTCATCGAACCTTCCTCTTGAATGTTTAGGGATTGATGAAGAATTATCATATGAGGAGGTTCCTATTGAGATTTTAGACCACCAGTTGAAGTGGCTGTGAAAAAAAGAGGTTGCCACAGGGAAGGTATTGTGGAAAAACCATCTTGTTGAGGGTGCTATGTTGGAGGCCGAGGCCGATATGAGAACCCGCTATCCTCATCTGTTCAGCTCTTGAGGTTAGACTTCCTACACGTAAGTCTAAGTTTCCTTATCTCTTCAAATCATTGTTGCTATTGCTTGACTGTGTAAAATACTTATGTTATGCTATGACTGGCATTGTGCTAGATAATTAGAAGTGTCATTCGGGGATGAATGTACCTAAGGGGAGGGGGGATAATAAACAACCCAAAAATGACTATGCCAAAGAACTCCTAAACGTACCTAGAATGCGTATATTAAACTATGTTCACACTACTTGATGCGCGTGGAACAAGACGTCAGAACCTATGCACCAGCCAAGCCAATCAACTTGGTGAGTTAGTTGAGCTAGGCAAGGTTGGGTCCAACTATATAAGGAACCTGAATAATTAAGGTTCACTCGGATGAATCTTAACCGGACTTAAAAGGGTTAATCTTAGTTTGGAGCGTATAGGGGTAAAATTGTCTTTTCAAGGCTAAGGTAGTGTCATAATTACCCTAAGTATTTTATTTATTTTTTAATTAATGTATTTTAGTGGTCGGTCGGGTTGATTCGACCCGGATTGACCCATTCGCGAGAAGTTATTCACCCGAATTCGATCCTTGGTGGAACAAATATTAAATCAAATTAATTAGATATTTCATTATATGATTTAAGTAAGGGAGGGTAAGTCATCTCACTTAAGCCTTAGAAAATCAAATTTTTAATTTAAATAACAAGAAGTCCTAGTTTGTCTAAGTCTTCACCTAAAACTCCTACTCCTGAACTTATTCTCACATCTCTCCACTCTTAATCTCACGTTATTTATCAGTAAAAAAACCGAAAATAATAGTTCATCACTCATGAATACTTGAATTTTAAGCTCAAAAGAAAAATTAGTCTAAAAACGAAAAGCAAAAGCAAATTTCTCGACGGGTTATGCTAGAAGATTCGGTGGTGAGGCATTGATTTCGTGGGAGTTGGCAGTGCATTGGATCAGTTTTGAAATAGTGTTGAACAAAAAAAAAGGTATGGGTTTCTTCCTCTTGGTCCCTTTCCTAAGAGACCCCTAGGATTCAGTCGAAATTTAATTTGGAAACTAGGAACGTTTCCCCGTTTGATGTCATTGTCACTAGCTCCCGTCGATTATTGTAGGTTGGGAATGCTTGCTTGTAGAATTTAGGGATGCAATGTGTTTTCGTGATGATTATTATCATCTATGTATGTTAAGATTTATGTGATTATCAGTTATTTTTTTACGAAATTATGTAATAAGTGAGTGTACAAAGGGGTGTCGCCGTGGTTCTTCATCACAGGTTGGAGAATTAAATGGCATGTTAAATCCCTGTGTTTTTGTATAAATTACTTGGAAAAATGCATGTAATAATGTACTAAATGTCCAACGAATTGCCATAAATATCTAACGTACTGTGGTTGAGAAAAAAGTATTGAAAATATGACCAAATTCACTTAAATCTTGAAATTTTGTCTCGATTCAAAAAAATTTAAAAAATGTGTGAGATCATCAAGGATTGAACCGAGACCACACCATATGCAAGCTACTGAAAAATTAATTATAAATTTGAGGTTAGGGGGAATCGAATTGGGGTCTTAGCCAAGTAACAAAATCTAGAAAATTAATTAAATGAAATGAGTTACATGGGATTCAAACCCGTGTGTTTTTGGAATAAAGTAAGACCGGTTAATGCGAGAATAAAAAAACAAATAAAATTGGGTGTGTAGGAATCGAACCCACAACTTCTCGCATAGGTGAGAAAACTAGGAGAACCAATTAAACAAAAATAAAATGAGGTTGTGGGGGATCGATCCCACATTCTCTCTGGCAAAATCAGAAAAGTCAAGGACAGAAATGAATGAAAAGAAATGTAGGCGTTAGTATTCGATCTTAGGTCCCAAAGCTGAAATTTATATTACAAATTAATATAAGACAATGTGTTGCTAAAGGGGTTCGAAATCGGGTTCCCTTGCCCAATTCCGTATTGATACATATGTCTTACGTTAGAAAATACTTAATGAGTGCTGCCTATAGGAATTGAACTCCAGACCTTGGCATACTTACAAGATGCATAAGTCGTGTACTATATAAACTTGGTTAAGTATAAGTCACTTAGACAAATTACGAACGAAGACTCATGGATTGTATGTATGAGTTAATAAGTCCATCGTACGTTTAAAAGGAAGTGAATTTAATATGTATATGATGAAATGATGTAACCCTAGGAAGGTTAAGTAAGAGTATTAAACACACTAAAAGGCCAAGTGCATTGTCATATGACGAAATGAACATTCACGTAATAGGGTGAGTAATTATGAAGAGGTAATACGCGAAAGTAAATTTGTTAAAGTTAAATCTCACATGATCTATTTTGGTTAAATTTAAAGTTCCCAAATAAATAATGAGTCTACCCTCATGTAATGCACACATTGAAATGGATGATAACAAAGGTGTTTGGATAGGATAATCAAGAGGTAAACTAGACTCAAGTAATGACACTAGGTAATTCTTGGTCGTGTCACAGTAAACCCGATGAGAGTCCAAAAAAATATCCTAGGTATATAAATGTATGAAATTGAAGTACGCATGAATGAATGAAGCAGACTCTGTGTTTTCTAAAGAAGTCTCCTTAGTTGAGGTCCCATATGTTGAGCCCAATTTGGGAAGTCCCAATGTCAAGTCCATGATTCCAAGGTTTCACGACATATGAACAAAATATATGCGATATATGTATGTACTAACATAAAAGTGTTATGTGTTGTGTGCAATATGAAAAGGATGATGATGCATGCTACTCTCATAGCATGACTTTCCTAATCTTATTTGGAAAGTCCAACTGACTTGGCTTTCCATAACTAATATCGTTAGGAGAGAGCTCCTCTTAATCATGCATGTCCTTGGTGTGTACTTGCATACACCCATACTTAGTACAAGTGTTTACTAATTCCAGACAATCCTGTACTTTTAGATGTAGGTGCGGGTGGAGGCTAGAGCTTACGAGACGACGTTCAAGCTACCAGGACGTGGAGAATTCATCCCGACATGGTAGCCCCTCATGCTTTCATGGATGCTTATCTCTTATATTCTAGCCTATACGTAGGCATGAACTAGTTGAGTATGTTCCACTAGTGTTTCTTTCTTACTTATTTTCAAACGTTGTATTGGTGCCATTTTGGCAACTTTATATTAATGCAGTTATGAATTATTTCCTTCAATTGAATATCTTCTAATTAGATCCTTGTTGTGAACTGATGTTTATATGATGAAATTCTTACTATGAAGTCTATATATACTTCAAAGCAAACAAAAGTTTTAAATTTTCCTCTTAAATTAACCTATACGATGTAATGATGACGTATGTAGGCTTGTTTGTGACCTCCGAGAGCTCAATGATGCTGGTTTCGGCTAAGGTCTAGACCCCGGTCATGACAGTTGTAGTAATTTATAGGGTGACATAGAGACGATAATGGTCACCCTAATTGATTTAAATAATGATATTATATACGTGATAAGGTAAAAGAATATTGTGTCTTGTGTGGTAGACTTGTGTCCCTTACTTGATATATGTATGAATGTTATGAGATTATGATATGTCTTTACTAGGTAGGCTTATTTCCCCCTTGTCATGTATGAAGTGAAGATATGTGATACCTTAGAGGATGTTAAGAAGGTCGTGTACGTGGTAAAGGTTATGTTATGAATGTTGAAGTCGAGAGTTGTAATGGTATCTTTCATGTAAAGGAATAGTGGACATAAGGTTAATTGGCTGGAACGACACCATATTAATCCTTAGGAAAGTCACAATGAGCTATCTTAGTCGCCTTTGAAAGGCATCCCCAGTGGACCTCTTTGATAGGGTGAACGTGATTGGGTTATGAACTAGATAAGGAACCTTTTCATGTGATCCTTTAATGTCAGTTACTATGTGAGAACCAAGGCTAGTTTCGAGTGATTATGTTAAGAAAAGTGTATCTACTAGAGAATGAGACTAGAGTACAATGTACCTCTACTTGAGAATGAAACTAGATTCAATAAAAGCCTTGCATATTCCTTAACCATGTGCCTACATGTGACGTGTCCAAGTTCTACTCTTGGCAAGTAGAAAACTCTCATCGGAGTAGGTTAGACCTCCGGATTCCATGTCTAGCTATCATGGTCTATGTCTATTATTGTCTATTCTCATCATATGGAATACTTATTAGCAGTTAAGAAGTGCTATGAAGTTTAGGTGGTGGTATTGGGACTCTATCTAGACATTGCACAATAGGCTTTGAAGGTGTTTATGAGATTTCCTAGGTCTTGTCCAAGACAACTACTTGAATGTCCTTTATGTGATGTATGAGTCTCAATGTAATAATGAACTAATGACTTATTTTATGAAGTATGTAAATGGAATAAGTACTTATCTAGAGGAGTTAAGGGTTGTCTAGTTAAGGTGTGAAGGGGGAATAGGAATGGTCACTTCGTATGTCACATCCGTGTTTACTCCCTAGACGTAACCGACGTTGTCGTCATTTTTAAGGAATAAGACTAGCCTCTTAGTCTCGTGTCATTACATTCAAAGGTTGAAAAATATGGAATAATTTAAATCTTTCATTATCACTACTTGGAGATTTACATAGACCTCTACAGACACATAATATATATTCATATCCATTATACATAAACCTTACGTATAGGAAGGTTAAATAGCATTCTACTTTTATTACACATATATATACGTAAAATATAGAAATAGTCTCAATGATTGTCTCATCTCATACCATCTAAACGAATATCACAATATGGGCATAAACCTCACATCAATCCAACAAGACCATGAAAAGGTCATACGAAAGTACAATACCAAATTAAAAAAGAAATGAATGAATGAGTAAATAAGCTCATAAAATATCCGTATGCTAGAGCATGGCATTGCCCTCAAAAGTTGAGGACCTACCCTACTGGATGAGAGGAAGAATCTAATCCTTCAACAATGTCACCTTCAAAATTCTTCAACAACCGGAACCTAAAATGTTTGGGAAAAGGGAAGAAAAATGGGGTTAGTACTCCACATGTACTAAGTAAGGGATCTTATGCACATACACAAGCAAAACATGATAAGGGGGAATTTTATCAAAAATGCCATATTAACCCTTTAGGGGCCTAATGCAAAGTCAAGTAAGCCATATCAATCAACCTAACATGCTTACTATCTCAACAAAGTATTACATATTCCAACATACTTGAAACCATGATTTAATACAACTCTAACACCAAGGAATAATATAACAAGGATGAAAAAAAGTCAAACATATCATAATAAGCAAGACGAATACTAACAAGTCCTTATCAAGTCAGCAAGTGCAACGACCAAGCGAATCTCTATAACTTAACTCAATCAAGTATTAACAACAAGAAAACATGACAAATGTCCAACTTTACATATCATTCCAATTAGATTTACATTTTATCATATATTAACATTATAACCCAAGACATATTCATAAATGAACTAATTATCATATAATATCAAAAATGTGCCATGGTCATCGTATTTAAATCATATATTATAATAAAATTAATATTCATAAGAACCTCGTCCTAAGACTCCCCTCAAGCCTAAGTAGTGCAATGTTTAGGTAGAGTCCCATACCCCTACCTAGACTAAGCTACACCCCTTAGGTTGTCAAAGTTAGAGTTCAAATACTTTAATTTGTATTAACTTTTGGGAACACCTTTCCCAAACCGACATAGACCACATGAGATAGTGTGGAATCTGGTGTCATAAAACGCTACACCGAAAGAAGGCGGAGTACTTGCCAAAGTAGTACCAAAACATAAAACATAGCAACTACGTGGATCAAGTACCTAGGATTCTTATGGGGGCAACATAGTTCATGAACTAGGAGATATAGTTGGGACCCTCTTTATAAGACATGCATTATAGTCTCCAATATCTAGACTAACATAGTATTCCGACCTTCCCTATGTGGAAAGGGAAATCCTCAATCTTGTTCACTCGGTGCTAAACTAGAGTCTTTTTTTTAAATGTCTTTAAGCCTTTAATTAACAATCTTAGCTTAATTTGGGAAATAGGGTCTACCCCTTGTATAATTATAATCAATAGCTCAATAAGAATTGTATGAGTATAATCCTTCCATCACAATTCATATATGTGAGGTTAACACATTAGCATTTCATAGCTTATCAAGGCAAATTGATAGCTTCACCATCCTTATATCATATACACCTTAATCAAACTCACAACATAGTAAAGACATTTCAATTAAACATCACACCACCCTATTATCCTAGTGTAACGCATTCTCCAATGTAATATCATTACTTAACAACAAATAATCACATTTGGAAATAAAGAGAGAAATTCTAAGACTTACCAAGTAAGTCTATCATCAATGTCTTACCATCAACCCATAACGAAATCCAATTTGGGGAGTAGCATTATCACACAACGATAACCAATAAAATAACAAGGCCATTGAATCTCTACAACACAATTCAACACTAGATCACAACTTGAGACAAGATACATAGGATAATTTCACATTTACAATTCATAAGCTAAACCACATCTCATGAACTAGCATGATATTCCTGTAATTCATCTTAATTCAATCATAGTGACACCATAGGATAGTAATCTACCCAACAACCAACTCTACTGAATGATCACAATACAATATAGGCCAAGATCACTACCTAGGGTTAAGGATTGAGGATCATATTCTTCAATTTAGACCAAACCATCAACAATTACAACAAACAAGTCGAATTACATTTTAATGTACTCAATATCACCTAAAAAATCATTAACAACTCAATCCATAACATCAATTTCGTAATTGAACGAATCCCATAAGAGACCTCCACTTTTGAAATCTATTTTTAAGGAACCCGTTGAGGAAAGATTCTCAAAGGTGAATAGAATTCATACCTTAACGTTTGTCAACAATTTGATGGTGAATTTGTCCCTTCAAGCCCCCAAACCCTAATCCTTGCTAGTTTTCAATGGTGAGTTCAACTAGAGAAAGAAATAAGAGATAAAGAAGAGAGTTTATTTAAGAGTTGTCTTTAGATTAATGATGGTTAAGGGCATTTATAGTAGGTATTAATAAACATAATTAGTATCCCTTTAATTAATTAAATCAAATGAATTAAAAAAGTGCAGCAACATAGGACCCTCACAGACAAGACCCCGCTTATGGGTCGTCAGTGAAATGACAGACATCCCCCCCTCCGTCCCGCACTTTATCGTGTTGGTCAGAGACTTTGCCGGGGAGGATCTTCCTCCAATTGTCTACGGTAGAATCAACTCCCCGTCGATCAACACACGGACCGTAGCCTGCACCTCTGCACTCCATCGATGAGTTCAGAGGTTGTTCGGGTGAGGGGACCTTCTCAACCAGACTATGTGTGGGAAGAAGGTGGTATCGACGCCCCATCAATCCACACACAGGCCGTCTTCTGTCCCATTGACGCACACTTCCAGGCAGTGTTGCATCAAACTACAAGGGTCCTGCTCAATGGCCCTTGTTTTTCCTTGGGGAGTCGTACCTAGACATTTCAACCATGAAACAACTTAAACACCTATTAGATACCTTTTAACCAATTTTCGTACATTTCTAACTCCTAAAAGTAAGTCAAATAGGCTAAGACACACAAACATCCCTTTGAACCATCTTCCTAGGTGTCATGGACGTTCTGGACGTTTTGGTTCTTAAACATCCTAAATGACCTATATTCATTAAAGTTTGACTTACAAAAAGTACACAGAACTTATGACACATATGTTAGGGTTTACAACGTCTCTTGTATTTTCAAGGTGTTACATTACCCCCCCCCCCACCCCTTTAGGAACATTCATCCCCCAATGAAACTAAAATTCTTTTAAAGGAAGGAATAGACTCTAGACTACCAGCCCAACCAATCAACAATATAAAATCAAAAAGAATCATGTCATTTCATTAAGGCAAATATCAAATTCATATTACCACACATAAGGCTCAAAATACTTCATCTGAGACATTTCATTCTCACAACACTTATGAGCCTCAACATACATTACATGAGTCAATTAGCACAAAGTTCAACTTAATAGCATGCAGCCTATCATTTCATAAAGACCCACCATATCAAAATGCATAACACAACTCAAAACAAGTAAAAAGAGAAATTTCAAGTTTTTTCGATAAATACTACAGTAGCTTCATTGTAAGTTCTTCAAAAACGCATAATGTGCAAAACTTCACCCAAAAATCAAGAAACTTAAATTTCTAGTCATATTTATATTAATTAAAAAGAATGACTAACCTTTATTCTCAAAAAGATGAGGGTAATGGGACTTCATGTCGGCCTCGGCCTCCTCTGTTGCACCCACAACTAGATGATTTTTCTTTAACGCCTTTACGGAACCCAAATCTGTATTCCTCAACATCTTTACTTGGCTATCCAGAATTTGAACCAGAACTTCCTCATAAAAGACGTTATCCTTGACACCAAGACCCTGAATAGGAATAATGGACTCAGGATCATAGATACACTTTTTTAACATAGAAACATGAAAACCGGATGAACTGAAGCCAATTCACTAGGAATTTTCAATTCATAGGCAACCTTACCAACCCTTTGAATGATTCAGAGGAACTCACATAACGAGGACCCAATTTCCCCTTCTTGCCAAATCTAACCACCCCTTTCATTGGTGAATTTTTCAGAAACACCTTATCACCTTCTTCAAACTCCGAATCCCTTCTCCTATGATCGGCATAAGACTTTTACCGACAATAGGTTGTTTGCTACCGGTTTCTTATGAAATGAACCTTTTGCAAAGTCTTATAAATCAACTCGGGACAACGAAGCGATGGCTCACCCACTTCAAACCATCAAATAAGATACCTACACCTCCTTCCATACAATGATTCACAAGGAGCCATGGAAATGGATGAATAAAAACTATTATTGTAGGCAAACTCCACCAAAGATAAATGTCCATCCAAACTCCCTTTAAAATCAATGATGCAAGACCTAAGCATATCTTCAAGGGTTGTATCGTACGCTCTGCTTGACCATCCATTTGGGGATGAAAAGAGGTGCTAAACTTCACCGTAGTATCTAAACCTTTTTGGAACAACTTCAAAAATCTAGATAAGAATTTTGCGCCCCGATCCGATATGAGGGATAACAGAATTCCATGGCGGCATACAATCTCATATATGAAGATTTTTGCTTAATCCTCCGCCAAATATGTAGACTTGACGGGAATAAAACAAGCGGACTAAGTCAATTGATCCAAAACCACCCAAATGGAATAATATGACTTTTGAGTCCGAGTAAACCTACTACAAAGTCTATATTGATGTCTTCCCACTTCCAAGTAGGAATTTGGATCTCTTGAAGTAAGCCACCCAACATTAGGTGTTCGACCATTACTTGTTTGCAATTAAGACCCTTATCTACAAACTCGGCTATGTCTCTTTTTAAACCTTCCCACCAATATATCTCCCTTAGGCCATGGTACATTTTTGTTGACCCCATATGAATAAAGTAGTGGTGCCCATGTGCTTGTTCTAGGATTTGATCCCTAAACCTATCTACATCGGGAACACATCATTTCTTATTGTACCTTAAAACACCATCCCCCCCTAAGGAGAATGATTCATTCAACTTGCCGAGAACCGATTTTTTAAACTCCATTTAGGCTAGATCAAGGTGTTGTTTGGACTTTTACTCAACCACTAAAGATGACTTGGAATTATGATGAAGTATAGCACCCAAGTCTGGAGAACTCTCCAACCTCACCCCCAACCTAGCCAAACTATGTGCTTCCCTTGCTAGTTCCTTCTTGTCTTTATCAAGATGAGACACACTACCCATAGTGATATGACTTAGGGAATCCGTAACTATATTATCCTTTCCGATGTGTTAAAGGACACTCATATCATAATATTTCAACAACTCTAGCCACTTTGTTTGTGGGATATTCAACTCCTTTTGGGTAAACACATATTGGAGACTCTTATGATTGGTTAAAATATCAACATGAACCCCATACAAGTAAATCCTCCAATTTTTCAAAATAAACACCACGGACGCTAATTCAAGGTCATGAGTGGGGTAATTTCTCTCATGTACCTTTAGTTTCCTAGAGGCATAGGCTATCACCTTCCTGTGTTTTATAAGCACACACCTCAAACCTACTCGAAATGCGTCACAATACACCACAAATACGTTCATGACCTTCCGTAAGGTCAACACCGGAGTAGAAGTAAGCCTATCTTTAAACAATTGGAAACTTCTATCACATGCCTCCGACCACTCAAACCTTTTACTCTTTTGTTTTAAAGTAGTCAAACGAGACATAATGGACGCGAAGCCGTCCAGTAACCTCCGATAGTAACCACTAAACCCAACAAACTCCAAATGTATGTTGTAGTCGATGGTCTAGGCTATTTTTTTACCGCTTCCATTTTCCTTGGGTCTATCTTTACTTCCTCACTAGATATGATGTGCCCAAGAAGAGTCGCCGACCTCAACCGAAATTTGCACTTGCTGTATTTGGCATACAATTGATGTTCTTTAAGGGTTTGCAATACTACCCTAAATCTACCCACATGATCATCCTCATTCTTCGGATATACCAAGATATGGTCAATGAGGACTATTACAAATGAATCTAGGTAATTTTTAAATACTCTATTCATTAGGTCCATAAATGCCGCCGGAGCATTAGTGAGATCGAAAGACATGACCAGTAACTTATATTGCCGATACCTAGTCCGAAAGGCCATCTTTGGTATATCCTCACCTCTCACCCTAAGTTTGTGACACCCCGATCTCAAGTAAATTTTTTAAAAGTAACTCGCCCCTTGGAGTTGATCAAACAAGTCGTCAATCCGACGAAGAGGATACTTATTCTTAATTGTAATCTTGTTGAGTTGGCGGTTATCAATACACACTCTCAAGGACCCATCTTTCTTCTTCAAAAACAAAACCGAATCACCCCAGGAAGAATTACTAGGCCTTATAAAACCCTTATCTTGTAAATCCTTGACATGAGCCTTCAACTCCTTCAACTCGGCCAGAACCATCCGATAAGTACAAATTGATATGGCATTTGTATCCGGTAGAAAATCAATGCCAAAGTCAATTTCCTATTTGGGAGGAATACCGGGAAGGTCATAACAGAACACTTCTAGAAATTCACTCACTACAAGTACCGACTCCACGGGAGGAACTTCAGAGTCTAGATCTTAGACTCTTACTATATGGTAGACACCCTTTTGAGATCATTTTGCATTCTTTCGACAAGAAATAATACGACCTCTAGGAATAGAATTTCCCCCTTACCACTCAACAACGGGTTCATTTGGGAAGTTAATCCTCACCAATCTTGTCCTACAATCAATGGATGCAAAAGATGCATGCAACCAATCCATACCCTATATAATATCAAAATCAAGCATATCGAGTTGTACTAGATCAACATAAGAAACTCCATTGGGAAACATTATTTTACAATTTATATACACCCTTTGTCTAAAACCGACTCACCCACTAGAGTAGAAACTATAAAAGGTTCGTACAAAATATTTGCTAAATTATTAAAAAATTTAGCTAATAGAGGTGTAACAAATGATTAAGTAGCGTCAGGATAAAGTAAGGCCCATACATCAAGAGAGAAAACTTTCAACATACTAGTCACCATATTGGGATAGGTCTCTTACTCATTCCTAGAGCAGAGAGCATAGAAGCAGTTCTTTTTTTTTCTATCACTAGAACCACTTCCTTGAGCTTGACCACTACCCTTGTCTTGACTCTTCAATTTTGGGAAATCTCTCATCTTGTGACCACTCTTTCAACATCTAAAGCCATTATCCATCCCACTAAGGCAATCACTCTAGTGTTTTTTACCATAATTTCCACAAGTTGGCTTCTCCTTTGATGAATTAGTACCTTTTTCCCCTCTTGAATTTAGGGTTAGACACCCTATCACCATTAGCTCATGGAAATTTTAAAGGGACTTGATTAGAAACCCGCTTATTAAATCTAGACATGCCTTCTATCTCAAGCCAATTCATAAAAGAACCTCCATGAAATGACCTTTCTCACTTAGAATATCTACTTTTTTGCTTAGACCTTGCCTCCCCAACCTTTCTTGCATAAACCATAAGAAGGTAAATGTTCATATTGTCATGTAGAATGGCCTATTGGCACTCTTTTTGTAAGTCCTCCGACACCCCTGTCACAAAATGGGTCATTCGGTCTATTGGATAAGAGACTAAAGAAGGATCTTATTTGCACTACATCATGAATTTCAAGGAGTACTCATAGACACTCTTTCCTCCTTGGCGAAGATTTATGAACACAATCAATTTATCTTCCCTCATCTCTCTAGGGAAGAACCTAACTAGAAAAGTTACCTTGAAGATACCCCCATAGCATATAATATCTTGTATAACTCATCAATGAATTCTTGGGGGTCTTCATCAACCTTAGACCCATAGAAAGTAGGAGGGTTCATTCGAGTGAAGTCCCTTAAAACGGAAGCCTTAGTAGTGACTTGTTGTGAGGATGGGGAGCAATCTCCCTATTGGCATAACCTTTAGATCAATCCAACAAGATCATGTATAGGTCATATGAAATTACAATACTCAATTAAAAAAGAAAGGAATGAAAGATTTAATAACATCATAACAAAATCCTTAAGCTAGAGGATGGCATTACCCTCGAAATTTGAGGACCTACCCTACTTTGACGAAAGGAAGAATCCAAGCCTTCAACAATGTATCCTTAAAAACTCTTCAACGATCAGAACCTAAAATGTTTGGGAAAAGGGAAGAAAGATGGGGTTAGTGCCACACTTGTACTAAGTATGGGAACTTATGCACATACACAAACAAAACATGATGACTTTTTATCAAAACAAAGCCAAATTACCCCTTTTGGGGCCTAATGCAAAGTCAAATAAGGCATATCAATCAACCAAACATGCTTACTATCTGAACAAGTAATACTTATCCCAACATACTTGAAACCATGATTTACTACAATCCTAACATCAAGGAATAATATCACAAGAATGAATAAGAGTCAAACATATCATAATAAGCAAGACAACTACTCACAAGTCATTATCAAGTCAACAAGTGCAATGACCAAGCAAAGCGCCATATCATTACTCAATCAAATATTAAATTTATAATAAGTGCTAATTACACAGTAGCATTAACAGATACAAATATAGATAAATCACTAGTACTATATTGGAAATTGTCAGGAATAAAGTTAGCACCAGGAAGTAAGATATTTACAGCAAGATGTAAAAATTTATATATATTAACAACAAAACATAAAATAACAGCAAGGAATAAAATTGATAAGATAAAAATAGAAAATCCTTTCAAAAGAATAATTACTGTAATAGATAAAAATGACTATAGCTATAAAGAAATTGATACAGAAGAAAATTTGGAAATAGTAAAAGAAAGATTAAGCACCTCGAGTACACCAAGTACAAGCACATCAAATACCTCACCAAGGATAAATACATCTAAAAAAAAATATGAAATACCACAAAATTTATTAGAAGAAATAACACCAAATCATTATTTTATAACAGGAATAATGGATCAAAGAAAATATAAAATCCTAATAAACACAGGACAAGAAGAAAATCATATAACAAGAGAATTAGTATTAGAAGAAGAAATTATAAAAACAGGATACACATGCCCTAGATTACCTAGTCAAATAGTAAATACAAATGAAGAAATAACAGAAAAAGAAATAATTATTGGAGGAATTCAATTAAAAATACAATTTAAAATATACCAAGGAAACCATAATATCACGTTAGGAATAAAATGGCTAGAAAAAGTTAAACCATATAATATAGAAAACGAACAATTAACAATAACATGTCAAAATAAGAAGATAATTATAAAAAGGACAAAATGAATAATGAAAATATGTATACTTGCAAAAATTATCATAGAAGGATATCACAACAGATACTATACCCCAATGATAGATACAGGAGCAGAAGCAAATATATGTAAATATAATTGTCTACCAGAAAATAAATGGGAAAAAGTAAAAACACCTATGGTAGTAACAGGATTTAACAATGAAGGAAGCATGATTAAATACAAAGCAAAAAATATAAAAATACAAATATGGGATAAAATACTAACAATAGAAGAAATTTATAATTTTGAATTCACAACAAAAGATATGTTACTAGGAATGCCATTCTTAAATAAGTTCTACCCACATATAATAACAAAGACACATTGGTGGCTTACTACACCATGCGGAAATAAAATAGGAGCAAAAAGAGTAAAAAAATAAACAACGAAAACCTATGGAATGGATAAAAGGTAGTGAAAAAATAAACCACGAAATGGAAAATATAAATGAAAAACAAATAACGCAATTAGAAATCATTATATTTACAATAGACAGAGTCAGAATAATTAATGAACAGTTAGAACAACTATATAATGAAGACCCACTACAAGGATGGGAAAAACATAAAACAAAGGTAAAAATTGAATTAATAGACGAAAATAGTATAATAACACAAAAACCAATAAAATATAACTTTGATGATTTGCAAGAATTTAAAATACATATAAATGAATTATTAAAGAACAATTACATACAAGAATGTAATAGTAAACATACAAGCCCAGCATTTATAGTTAAAAAACACACTGAACAAAAAAGAGGTAAAAGTAGAATGGTTATAGATTACAGAAAAATAATTACCCTTAACGAAAATATAGATACAAAAAATAAATTACAATCATTTTTAGGATTAGTAAACCAAGTAAGAGAATATATACCAAAATTAGCAGAATATTTAAAACCACTACATAGAAAACTTAGAAAGGACATTGAATATTATTTTGATGATAAAGATAAAGAACATATAAAAAATATTAAAAAATTATGCAAAAAATTACCAAAACTATATTTTCCTGATGAAAGTAAAGCATTTACATATATAGTTGAAACAGATTCAAGTGACCACAGTTACGGAGGAGTACTAAAATATAAATATAACAAAGAAAAGATAGAACATCATTGCAGGTATTACTCAGGATCATATACTGAAGCACAAACGAAATGGGAGACAAATAAAAAGGAAGTATTTGCATTATATAAATGTTTATTAGCATTCGAACCATATATAGTTTACAATAAATTTATCGTCAAAACAGATAACACACAGGTAAAATGGTGGATAACTAAAAAGGTAGATGATTCAGTTACAATAAAAGAAATAAGGAGATTAGTATTAAATATATTGAATTTTACATTTACACTTGAGATAATTAAAATTGACGAGAATTCTGTTGCAGACTACCTCTCAAGAGAAAGATACACTAAAAGATATATTGGCCATGATGACAAATCTATGCCAAAAGCTGGAAAAGATAGAAACTGAAGTACAAAGTCTGAAAGAAAAAGCTAATAGTCAGCAGCATGACTATAAACATGCGGAGCTACAAGGAGACATTGGGAAACTCCAAAAAACCCATAACAATGTTTGTTTAAATGAAGCTACAGCCAGCACATCTACAGCAGGACAACATATAAAAAAGGAGGAGACTAAGGTAAAATATACAAATGTAAATATGAACAAATTATTTTCAAAACCATACACTCCTCAAAATACCCAAAAATATATGACAGTCACCCCACAAACAAATACATACAAAGCAAACTTAGATTCCCAAAAACAAACATACATTTATATTTCCAGAACATATATAGAAAACATATACAAAGTACAGACTTTTCTTAACCAAAACCCTAAAGCTAAAAATACGAAAAAACCCGACGAAGACTATATAACCCAGTATTTACAAGGATATAATAAATTAATTGCACAACCACGAACCAATCCAAACCTAGTAGCAACTTGCTACAACTATGGATTATTAAGTACAATATATACAGCAACAGGAGATGAGATATCTAAAATACCGGAGCTATACAGAGCATTTTTACAGTATAAAAGAATAACTAAAGGTACTCTTTTTTACATAAAAATCTACTCAGCTACTGCAGAGATATTATATGACGAAGTCAAACCTACAATCCAAGTTATAAAGATTGGGTTAACAAGGGAAATGATAATCCCTGAGAAGATAGACACCCAGGAAGAGATACAAAGAGTAGATATTCCAGAATTCTATGCCAATAAAAGAACTATCGGGATAGCTACTATATTAAACGAGATAACAAACAATTATTTGAATGAAAATGCCATATGGACATACTACAACCGAGATCAAACAATAATCTATTCAAATTGCAGAGATATACGACCAACAGACATAGAAGAACTAAGACAATGGATACTAAGTCTGCTAAAGCCAGAGACTACACCAACAACAAGAGCTATAAAGAAAAATTTTATTTCTCCAAATCTGCTGACAAGATATTGCAAGTTGATAGGAAAGAAATATCCCGATCACCTATGCTCAAAATGTGAAGGAGAAGAAAATTTTGTCCCAGACGTACAATTAGAAT
>NC_028644.1:16656852-16658919 GCF_001406875.1 Solanum pennellii
ATCAAAAGAAATAGAAAAAATAAAAATACAAGCAAAACAAGAAGTACAACAATTAGAAGAAATAAAAAATACAAGAATAGACGAACTAGAAAAAGAATTAGCAAGATTAAAATTATTATATGAAAATAAACAAAAAGCAAAGCAGATAGAAAAAGAAAGAGAATTAACAAATAAAATAGACGAAATGGAACAAAAATTAAATGAAGATCTTGAACTAAATGAAGTAAATGAAATAGATGGAAATGAAAATGACCAAAAATCAGAAATAAGTGATATAAGTGAAACATATACAGAAATTTTAGAACAGGTAAATCAACTAAAAAAATTAGAAATAAATACAGGAGATGCGGATAAACCCAGTACATCAAGAGTTAAAACCCCAGATAATAGTCCCAGAAATAGCCCTAGAGCTAGTCCGAGACAGACACCACCAACATATTATACAGAAAGTTATCAACAATCAGATAGAGCTAATGCAATATGGAACAGTAGGTTAAATAAAAATTGGATACCAAAACCAACAAATGAACAATATTATTTCTTAGACCTAGATTGTGTAACAGACATAAATAAAGCAATGTTACTATGGACAGGAAATATATCCAAACAACTAATAGATAACAAAATAAAAACAACAGAAACACCAAGATATATAGAAAGAACATTCGTAGGAACGGTTAAATTATGGATAGAAAACCTACCCCCGGAAAGTTTAGAAGTACTTAGGAATGATAAAAAAAAATGGATGGATCTCCATCAGCAACAAATATAGATATATTAGATAAATATGAATCAGCAGTAAGAAGTGAATTTGGAGGTATGACCACAGATATAAGAGAACAAAACAAAGAAAAAATAATAAACAGACAACTTATGAAAAAATTAGCTATATGTAAAATGTGCTATATAGAACAATACACTTGTGCATTTAAAGAATATTATTACAAAGCAAAATATAATCTTAATGAAGCAAAAGAAATAAGACAACAATATTTTACAAAATTACCAGAACCATTTAGTACAAAAATAATTAAAGATTAGGATAATGAAGGATTAGTAGATACTTTAGGATCTAGAATAAAATTCTTATCTCAATGGTTCACACAACTATGTGAAAGCCAAAAAGAAAAATTAAAAATGGAAAAAGTATTAAATAAAAATTTATCATGTTGCAAAAATAAAATGGCACCACAATTTGGATGCACATATAAAAAACAAAAACCTAAAAGATATAAAAATTATAGAAAAAATAAAACTAAGTATAATATAGACAACCAAGACGAAGATATTATATAAAAAATTATAAAATAAAAAGACCATATAGACCATAGAAAAAAATATCCCAATGTACTTGCTACAATTGTGGAAAAATAGGACACATAGCTAAGGATTGTAAATTACCAAAAGATCCAAAAAGATAACAAATTGCAGAATTAAATATAGACGATGAAAAATATATGCAAATACAGTATATAGATTATGAATTAAGCGAAAATGATAGTATATATGAAGTATCAGATATAGAAACAGAGAACGAAGAAGAAAATATTAATCTAGATAATGATGAATTAGATGAAGAAATATAATGTCTGAAAATAAAATAAAAATAATAACTGAAGAAAATTATGAAAATGAAGAATTATCACACCAAAAAATTATATTTGATAACACAATTTTTGAACAGATAAAAGGAAAAGAATTAGATCAAAGTGTTGAAAAGATACTCGAAATACCCACATTAAAAAATTGGTTTAAACGACAAAGAGAAGAATATTATGTAGTCAGTCAAAAAGAACACATTATAGATGGTAAATATAAAAGTGGAAAAGCATATATACCCATAATAAGCAAACGAATAATAAATAAAGAAATACAAGACATAAAAAATAAAGCAGCTATAAAATATGTACATTTAGGAGGAACAGAGATACTAATAAAAGCTTGTTTCAGAGAAGGAATAGATACACCCATTGAAATATATTTAGCAGATGACAGAATAATACACCCTATAGAAAAAAGCGTAATCAGTGCAGTTAGAGGAAATTTAATATACCAAAAATTTAAATT
>NC_028644.1:16663399-16665801 GCF_001406875.1 Solanum pennellii
GATAAATTTTTATTTAATACTTTTTCCATTTTTAATTTTTCTTTTTGGCTTTCACATAGTTGTGTGAACCATTGAGATAAGAATTTTATTCTAGATCCTAAAGTATCTACTAATCCTTCATTATCCTAATCTTTAATTATTTTTGTACTAAATGGTTCTGGTAATTTTGTAAAATATTGTTGTCTTATTTCTTTTGCTTCATTAAGATTATATTTTGCTTTGTAATAATATTCTTTAAATGCACAAGTGTATTGTTCTATATAGCACATTTTACATATAGCTAATTTTTTCATAAGTTGTCTGTTTATTATTTTTTCTTTGTTTTGTTCTCTTATATCTGTGGTCATACCTCCAAATTCACTTCTTACTGCTGATTCATATTTATCTAATATATCTATATTTGTTGCTGATGGAGATCCATCCATTTTTTTTTATCATTCCTAAGTACTTCTAAACTTTCCGGGGGTAGGTTTTCTATCCATAATTTAACCGTTCCTACGAATGTTCTTTCTATATATCTTGGTGTTTCTGTTGTTTTTATTTTGTTATCTATTAGTTGTTTGGATATATTTCCTGTCCATAGTAACATTGCTTTATTTATGTCTGTTACACAATCTAGGTCTAAGAAATAATATTGTTCATTTGTTGGTTTTGGTATCCAATTTTTATTTAACCTACTGTTCCATATTGCATTAGCTCTATCTGATTGTTGATAACTTTCTGTATAATATGTTGGTGGTGTCTGTCTCGGACTAGCTCTAGGGCTATTTCTGGGACTATTATCTGGGGTTTTAACTCTTGATGTACTGTGTTTATCCGCATCTCCTGTATTTATTTCTAATTTTTTTAGTTTAAGAGAGAGAGTAAGTAGATTGTAAGTTGGATGAAGTTGTGTGTTTTATTTATGAGGGGAAGCCCTCTATTTATATACAAAATTTACATACTTTTGGCCAAAATGGCCGACACTTACTTTACACTTGGCCTTTTTTCATTTGGCCGACGCAACAAAACAAAAAACTTTAACTTTACTTTGCATAGTGGCCTTTACTTTTAGTATCGGCCGACACAATACTTTTTACAGATGGCTGATATTCAGCCGACGCAAAACGACAAAATTAAGAGACTTAACTTTACAGATTTTTTTTTTAGGTTTATATTTCATCCTATATTTACATTATAACCCAAGGCGTATTCATAAATGAACTAAACAACATATAGTATCAACAATGTGCCATGGTCATCATATATACATCATATATTATCATAACATAAACATATATAAGAACTTCCTTCTAAGACTCCCCTAAAGGCTAACTAGTGCAATGTTTAGGTAGAGTCAATACCCCTACCTAGACTAAGCTAGAACCCTTTGGTTATCCAAGTTAGTGTTCAACTCCTTTAATTCGTTTTACCTTTTGGGAACATCTTGCCCTAACCGACATAGACCACCTGAGCTAATGTGAAATCTGGTGTCATAAAACCCTACACCGAAAGAAGGCGGACTACTTGCCAAGGTAGTACCAAAACATAAAACATAGAAACTACGTGGATCCACTAGCTAGTATTCCTATGGGAATAACATAATTCAAGAACTCGGAGATATAGTTGGGACCCTTTTTATGCGCCATGCATTATAGTCTATAATCTATAGAGTCACATTGTGTTCCTACCTTCTCTATGTAGGAAGGGACACTCCTCAATCAAGTTCACGCGGTGCTAAGCTAGAGTCCATTTTGTTTTGAAATGTCTGTAAGACTTAAATTATCAATTATATCTTAGTTTAGGCCATAGGGTCTATCCCTTGTATAATCATCATCATCAATAGCTCAATAAGAATTGTATGAGTATAAGTCCTTTCATAAAAATTCATATAAATGAGGTTAACACATTAGTATTTCATAGCATATCAAGGCACATTGATAGTTTTCACCATCCTTATATCACATACAACTTAATCAATCTCACAACATAGTCAAGACATATCAATTAAACATCATACCACCCTATAATCCTAGTATAAGGCATACTCCAATGTAATATCATGACTTAACAACAATTAATAACAATTCGAAATAAATAGAGAGGTTCTAAGACTTACCAAGTCTTCCTCATAGTCTATCATCAAGTTCTTACTATCAACCCATAACTCAACCCAATATGGGGAGTAACATGTCACGACCCAAAACCGAGCCGCGACTGGCACCCACACTTACCCTCCTATGTGAGCGAACCAACCAAACTAAACCTTAACATTTCAATTTAATATCAACAGAAAATAATGCGGAAGACTTAAACTCATTAATAAAAACCAATTCAATAACTTCTAAGATTCAACATCTATTATTCCCCAAAATCTGGAAGTCATCACCACAAGAACATCTATGATCAAATTACTAAACTAA
>NC_028644.1:16672292-16681715 GCF_001406875.1 Solanum pennellii
TCCTATCACCATCATGTATTTGTAAGCCCTTTTCATCACCACAAAGTCAATTTTTTTCCTCGACATGACACCTTAAACTCAGATATAGTAATCAAAATGAAGGGACTAACAAATTTTATATTCACTTTCTTACTAAAATCTTCATTTTACTTCACCCAAAGTATACCCACTAGGATTTTCTTTCCCTATAAGTCTGTCATGCTAGTATCAATCTACCTTTTGAAGCTTAAGATAAAACCACCAGTCCTCACTCAAAACCCTCAAGATACATTGCACAGTTTAAGTTGTGTTAATATTTGTACCAAAGATCCACCACTAAAGATTTTCTTTAAAATAATGCTCAACCACTAAAATTTTCCTTCAAAATAATGCTCAATCTAAGTTCTTGTAGTAATAAACTAGTTGGTTTCTCAAATGTGAATGCAACACTAAATCTTATCATCTGACCATGTCGTACAACTTGTAACTCCTTTAGTAATTAGTATTCATACTTGACAATCGACGTACCTGTTTCCACATAACCCTAGTACTGCCACACCGTGAAAGTCCATTAGATACCTTACTAGAACACATCATACCTGTCCATAATATCGTACCCAAATTTCAAAATTCTAAGTATTTTGGAACGAGACCCCCTCGACGGTCCGTCGTGCCCATGACGGTCCGTCGTGGGTTCCGTCGTCTCAGCCAGTTTTTCCAGAAATAAAATCTGCTGCTCAAAACGACTAAAAAGGTCGTTACATAACATCATCACACAATGATAATATAAAAGATAACAAGGCCAATTGCATCTCTATAACACAATGCAACACTAGATCACAACTTGACACAAGATAAATAGGCTAATTTCACCTTAACAATTCATAACCTGAACTACATCTCAAGAACTAGAATGATATACATATAATTCATCTTAATTCAATCATAATTAAACCATTGGATAGAAATCTAATCAACAACCAACTCAATTGATTGATTACAATACAATATAGGTCAAGATCACTACCTAAGGTTAAGGATGGAGTATTATATTCTTCAATTTAGACTAAACCATCAACAATTACCATAAGAAGTAGAATTACATGTTAATCTACTCAATATAACGTAAAGATATCATTAAAAACTCAATCCATAAATTCAATTTCGTAATTGAATGAACTCAATAAGAGAAAACTTTGGAAATCTACCTTAACGTTGTCAACAATTTTGATGGTGAATTTTTCCCTTTCAAACCCCTAATCACTAATCCTTTCTAACTTTCAATGGTGACTTCAAGTAGAGAAAAAATAAAAGAAAAATAACAGAGTTTATTTGAGTGTTGTCTTTAGATTAATGAGGGTTTAGGGTATTTATAGTGGGACTTAATCAACATAATTAGTATCCCTTTAATCCCCAACTAACCCCTAAACCACTTAATTAATTAAATAAACTGAATTAAAAATGTGCAGCAACTTAGGAACCTCACAGACGAGACCCCACTTATGCACTATGTGTAAGTCGACAGACATTCCCCATCCATCCTGCACTCAATCGTCTTGGTCAGAGACTCTTTTGCAGAGGGTCTTCATCAAATTGTCTAAGTGTGTAAAGACGGTGTTATCAACGCCCTATCAATCCACACACGGACCGTAGCCTACACCCCTGCACTCCATCGATGAGTTTAGAAATTGTGCGAGTGAAGGGACCTTCTCAACAAGCCTAAGTGTGGGACGAAGGTGGCATCGACGCCCCGTTGATCCACACACTGACCGTCTTCTGTCCGATCGATGCACACTACCTGGTAGTGTTGTATCAAACTGCTAGGGTTCTCCTCAAGGGACCTTGGTTGGTCGTTGGAGAGTTGTATGACACCTATGTTAGGCTTTACAATGTGTCTTGTATTTTCAAGGTGTTACATCATATCTTACCTAGATGAATTTTAAGAATGACTATAGTTAGGGAAGATGTTGATTATGTGCACATGATCCAAGCTTAGGAAGTCTTAAGGATTATTTAGGTAGTCTTGAACCGGTCAATCATGGATGTTATATTCTTGATCTACTTAAGTAAGTATTTTTATAGCCTTTGATATGCTTTGGGAGGTTGTATGGGCGGTCTCTCTTTGTGTTACGTAAGTGGGTCTTATTATAGCATTTACTGAGACGACTACACGTTAAAAACTGTTAAGAAGGAAGGAAAAGCACTTCACTATAATAGTGAATTACTTCACTCTATTGTGAAAGAATCTTTCTATAGTGTGAGTTCAAAAATGTGATAATTGGCTAAGTGTTATCTTTTGTGTTTCTAAGTTGTTAAATGTTGTTGTTATGTTTATAATATTATTTTTCAATGAAAAGATTAATATTTCTAATAAATGTCCATATTCATGATTTTTATGCATTATTTGATACTTAGTACATGTGGTTGTACTAACACCATTCTTTTATCTATCTCAATAGTTGTTGGTAGGTGAGAAGCATTTGGGAAGGAGAACTTGGACCGTAGCATCTTTCAAGAAAACTCAAAGTATATCCTCATTTGATTGGAGGGAATACATGTCTTTCATGTTTTCTATTAGAAGTATTCTAATAGACTATGTATTTTTATATTAGTATTGTATATGGGTCGTCTCCCAAAAGTATTCTCGTGTCTTATATATTTATGAGATTGAGATTAGTATTTCCTATCACTTTATATGTAAGAGATATTTGTATACTAGGATATGTTTTGTCAAAAGTTTTAATTTGCACTACTTTTCATTACGTATATGCAATTAATGATAAGTAAGTGCTCGTAAGAGACCTCCAAGAGGTCAAGTATGCCGATTGCGATCTGAGATTGCCCCTATCTTCTTTGGTATGGTTTCGGGATGTGACAACCGACTATTTCCATTCACTAGCCGCTAAGAGCAAGAAAACTATGCAAATGTTGTCACAAGCATAATAAAAGTCTTTAATTTTTATGTTTATACTTTACTAAACCGAGGGGTAAGTTTATATTTTTAACTCCTTATGTTGCAAATAAGTTTGAGATTCATCTGGAGAAACAATGTGAACCTTTTCGTTTTCTACCCGTGTATGAGAGTCTAATGTAGCGGAATGATTCTACCGTGATTATCCTATTTATATCATTCATCGGAATACTATCGCTTACCTGATGAAGTTAGACATAGGAGATGTTGATGTCATTCTAGGTATGGATTGGCTTCATGCTTGTAATGCATCAATATATTGTAGAAATCGAGTAGTCATGTTTCAGATTCCTAACAAGCGCGTCCTAGAGTTGAGTAGTAGTTGACCATTGCCTAAGGATCATTTCATTTCGTACCGTAAGGCGAGAAAGTTAGTATCAAAGGGGTGTATATATCACTTAGTCTGAACTAATGACTAAAGTATTGAGGTACATACACTTCAATCAGATTCTATGGTAAAGGAGATTCCAGATGTATTTCGTGATGATCTACCTGGTGTCCCATCAGAGTGAGAAATCGACTTCGTCATTGAAATAATTCTAGATACTCATCCTATGTCTATTCCTCTTATCTCTTATCCTCCATATAGAATGGCACCATCAGAGATAGAAGAGTTGAATGAATAGCCAAAAGATGTATTTGATAAAGGTTTTATTCAACATAGTGTCTCACCCTAGTGTGCTCCAGTCATGTTTATAAAAAATAAAGATGGTTCCTTTAAGATGTGCATAGAATATCGCCAATTGAATAAGGCAACCATCAAGAATAATTATCGTCTCCCAAGGATAGATGATCTTTTCAATTAACTTCAGGGTGCCACGTGTTTATCAAAAATTGATCTCAAATTTTGCTACCATCACTTAAGAGTGAGGGAATGTGACATTCCAAAGACGAACTTTAGAACCTGGGATGGGCATGATCAGTTTTTGGTTAAGTCTTTTATATTAACAAATACACAAGAAGCGTTCATGAATTTTATGAACAAATTCTTCAAGCCTTATTTAGATATGTTTGTTATCATCTTCATTGATGACATTCGAATCTATTAAAGAAATGAAAAAGATCATGTTAATAACCTTTGAGTAGTACTTCAGACTTTAAAAGAAAAGGAGTTGTATTCCAAGTTCTCAAAGTGTGAGTTTTTACTTATGTCTGTGGCATTCTTAGGCCACATAGTTTTAGGTGATGGGATTATAGTTGATACCTAAAAGATAGAAGCAATCCAGAGTTGGTTTAGACCTACGTCCCCAAATCATAGAAGGAGTTTCTTGTGTTTGGATAACTACTATAGAAGGTTTGTTGAGGGGTTTTCATCTATCTCATTTCGTTTGACCAAGTTGACTCAGAAGAATTTTAAATTTCAATGGTCTGAAACTTGTGAGAATAACTTCCAGGAGTTGAAAAAGAGGTTGATTGTTTCCCCAGTGTTGACCTTACTAGAAGGTACTCCAGGTTTGGGTTGCGTGTTAATGCAGAATGGAAAGGTTATAAATTTATGCTTCAAGACTTTTGAAGCTTCATGAGAAGAATTATCCAACCCATTACTTAGAGTTTGCATCTTTAGTTTTCGCCTTGAAAATATGACATCACCACTTGTATTGTATTAATGTTTACATATTCACTTATCACAAGACCCTACAATATGTGTTCACCTAGAAAAAGCTAAATCTCACACAAAGGACGTGTTTAGAATTACTCAAGGATTATGACATGAGTACTTTTTACAACCCAAGTTAAGGAAAATGTGGTTGGTGATACTTTAAGAAGGTTGTCCATGGGGAGTAGCGGCAATGTTGAGGATGAAAAAAGGGAGCTAGCCCAAGTGGTGCACATACTTGCACGCCAAGGAGTTAGAATTATAGAATCCATAAGAGAAGGATAGTAGTGACTATTGGGAATGAGTCATCCTTTTTGTCTGAAGTGAAAGAAAAATAAGACCAAGACAACCATTTTTCATGATTATAGGGCAAATGATCGTAAGCAAAGAGTATTAGATTTTGAACAAGGGGGATATGGCGTGTTGAAGTACGAACGTAGATTATGTGTGCCTAGGGATTATAGACTTCAAAATAGGATTATGGAGGAGGGTCATATCTCAAAATACTCCATTCATCCAAGTTCCACCAAGATGTACCGTGATTTGAGAAAGGTATATTTGTCGGAAGTTATGAAGAAGGACATTGATGAGTTTGTTTCAAAGTGACAAAATTGCCAGCAAGTGAAGGTAGAACAGCAAGCCTGGAGGGTGGGCTCAAAATATAGAAATTCTAGAATGGAAGTGAGACATGATAGATATAGACTTCATCACTGGCTTGTCAGGGTCTCGCAGGCAGCAAGATTAAATTTGGGTGATCGTCGATAGAATGACAAATTCTCCCCACATCTTGTTTGTTAACGCCACTCATCAGACAAAGCATTATGCAAAGTTATACATTCAAGAGGTGGTGAGACATCATGGATTCCAAGTGTCGTATTTTCTACTAAATTTTTTAAGTATTTCCAGATAGGTTTGGGTTTAAAGGTGAACTTAAGCACTACTTTACATCCTCAGACGGATGGACAAGAAGAATGTACTATCCAGACCTTAGAAGATAGGTTGAGGGATTGTGTGATTTATTGAAAGGGGAATAGGGATGATCATCACCTACCTCTCATTGTGTTCGCTTACAACAATAGCTATCATTCGACCATCCAAATGGCTCCATATTAAGCTCTTTATAGGAGAATATATAGATATCATATTGGGTGGTTTGAAGTTGTTGAAGTAGGTTTGATAACACAAGATCTAATTCACCAATAAATGGACAAGATGAAGGTGATTCAAGAGAGATTGGAAATGGCACAGAGTCACAAAAATTCCTACACATATGTTGGGAGAATGTTGTTGTAGTTTGAAGTGCATAGTTGTGTATGCCTAAAAATTTCATCCATAAAAGGTGTTATGAGGTTTGGTAAGAAGGGGAAACTTAATCCCCATTATATTGGTCCTTAATAAATATCCAAGAGACTTGGTAATGTAGTTTATGAATTGGAATTACCACAAGAGTTAGCAGTGCCTCATCTAATATTTCATGTCTCTATGTTGAAGAAGTGCATAGGTGATCCTTAATTGATTGTACAAACTCGAAATGTTGGGATTAAGGATTGCTTGTCCCATGAAGAAATTCCGGTTCAGATTTTAGATCGCTAAGTGCACAAGTTGAGAATAAAGGAGGTGGCGTCACTCAAGATCATTTGGAGGACCCAATTTTTCAAAAAGGTGACTTATTAAGCTGAAGAGGATGTGAAGAAGAGATATCCACATCTCTTTCAATCAGGAGACAACGCAGATCAAGGTTTTATTCTCTTCTTGGTACTTATAATCTATGAGTAAGCATGTTATTACTCACTTTTGATCGCTAAATGTTAAACTTGAGGTTATTATTCATAGCTTGATTAAAGAAATCTCATTCGAGGACAAATGTTCCAAAGGGGGTAGATATTGTAACATCTCGTAACTAAAAATAACAAAAAAATAAGATAAGAAATTAATAATAATCAATTTTTGAAACAAAGGGGTAAAAATGATTTCCTTATTAGTCTTAAAAACAATGATTTCCTTATTCTCTTTTAGGGATTAATTGGGGTAAAAATAATCTTTAATACAGTTTTGGAAAAATAACTTCGCGCTTAGGGCATGAGAGAAAAGAGAAGAGAACAAGAAGAAGGAAGGAAGATGATGGTTTCACCAAGAACACCAAGGATTTGCAAGTGGAATTTGTCGCGGGTGATCCCTATTAAGGTATGTGAGATCATTATTAATGGGTTAGTTCACCCACACACCGATTTTTTTCAATTAAGCAAATGTATGAGTTAAGGAAAGAGTACAAAGTAGTGTTCATTTATGAAATTATGAGGGGACTAAGTACTCCCTAAAAGTCTTAAATGTTATCACATTTAAGAGAAAGAGGAAACCAATATTTCCAGAAGTGTTTTGAACAAGAAAGAGGGTACATTGATCCAAAGAGAGATTTTCAAACATAAATTTTTGAGAAAATTATTTCAATCCAAAGAAATAAAGTTATTTTTAAAGCATGAACTAACTGTATTTTGGGAGTAGTATTGAGCACTGAATTGGGAATAATAATACGTATTAAGTCAAGTCTCCATGTAAAATATGTAGACATCATGGGTATTAACATGTATAATTTTTAGATAATCACGTAAGTGAAGGTAGTGGATTCACTAAGTTGAGGAGTTCTATGTGACAACAAAGTATAGGACAGTTCTAGCAGCGAGAGCGAGATTTTTTTGGAGCACTTAGGCTCATAATGGTGATTGTTAGTTAGAGTATCTCCCATTCAAACTTAATTACTGTCATATATAAGTAAATTTCAGTTGTTATTGCATTTTTTTAACTAACTTAGTTGTTGTCACTGTTTAACAAGATTTATATATATTGCATGTGTCATAATTTCTTTATATTACATTTAGTATGTTATGAGTTGAGAAGAGCTGAGGTAAGTGTTTTTTCTTGTTCGTTTCGAGCTTACGTTGTTATTTAGCAATCCAACTTGGATACACGTACATTAAAAGTACGGACGCAAGTTAGTCTGCATCGTCTTATGATGCATATGAAAATAGCCAGGATCAGCATTGAGTGCCTCGTTGATCCCGTTTGAGCACTCAGAGTCAGTGGTGAGCCTCCTTGCATTCCAGAGGATTATTTTAATTCTTTTCAGTCTTTTCATTTATAGAATGTTGTGGGGTTTTTCCTTACATTCATCTTACTATTATAGAGTCTTTATAAATGGATAGTCAGTAAGATTGTTCAGTTTCAGTCTCTCTTCATTTTGAATTTCACATGTTCTAATTTTGATACTTATCTGTCATTTTGGCAAACATATTTATGTATGTTATTTGATGAGAAAGTTTCTCGCCTTATTATTTACTTAAGTCTTCCGCTGATTTATGTAAGACAGTCCAAGGGTTCTCTCAAAACCAACAATGAGCATTTGGTGGCGGCGACATCCAGGGTGTATGCTCTAGGCGTAACACATGGTCTGATGCCTGGGCCTAGTGTAGTAAAACTACCCACCACAGGCACTTCAAAGGACCGTGGTACCTATCACGGTATGTGAAGCATGTCTTGGGTCACATGTTCAGGCAGATCTCTGCAATTATTTTCTACGTCTGATTTTTGAGGTGTTATATTTTTTTTAGTAAGGTTTTCAACGAGGGGCATTGTTTATATATTAGACATTCAACCAAGATTGTTATGAATATAATAAATCTATAGTACTTATATAATATTTAGGATCCCTAACATTTGAGCTCAGCCCATTAGGTTTTATAAATCAGAAATGTTTGTAGGTCTCGCAAATTATTCTTGGAGTAGATAACCAATTCCTTGTTATCACATTTTGTTTCAAATAAATTTTTCTCGTACGTTTAATTAATAGTTACCTTCAATGATTAACATTTCAAAATTATCATCCCAAAGTTTTTTTTGAGATACTTCCCCCTTCCCTGCTTTTCAAAACTAAAATTCGTTAAGCATCAATTTTTTGGCTATAAATAAGCCCTAAATTGTATGTACTTAAGGGGACATGTACTGAAAAAATCCCCCTATGTTAAAGCTCTAAAATTGAAAAAACATATATATATTGTGCAAGTTTTTCTCATAGGAAATTATACTTTCAATTGTGGCCATACGATGCGGAAGATAATTCCCAATCGTTTTCTTTATGTGTTAAATTTCAACTCATCGTCTTAATTCACTTTTCCTAAAAATGTTATATCTCACCTAGATCCTTCATTTTATTTTTGATGTGATTTACTTTATTTTTGTGTGCTACATGACATGTGGTAAGGTTTTCTTCTATGTTTAAGAATTAAAAATGAATAAGACTTGTAGTTGGTTTATTTTTTGAGCCGAATTTGACATACAATTTGAGTATCAAATAAAAATTTTGTTGCATTATTCAATACAAAAATCATACAAACACAATTTTCTTAAATGTAGTATTCATGTCAATATTCCACTTATCTTTTTGTTATTTAATTTGAAGTATGCTTGTAAATGGTTGGAATTTTTTAGGCCTATTTCTGTTAATTTAAATTGTAATAATAGTAAGATTTAGAGAGAAGGGTCTGAAATATATCTGAACCTTAACTGTAATTGGAATAATGAAACCAAACTTTGAAAATGACCTTTTCCCCTACACTGTTTAGTAGTGTATTTTAAAGGTATATATGTGTTCTGTCACGACCCAAAACCGAGACGCGACTGGCACCCACATTTACCCTCCTATGTGATCGAACCAACCAATCTAAACCTTAACATTTCAATTTAATATCAACATAAATCAATGCGGAAGACTTAAACTCATTAATAAAAGACAATTCAATAACTTCTAAAATTCAACATCTATTATTTCCCCAAAATCTGGAAGTCATCACCACAAGAACATCTATGATCAAATTACTAAACT
>NC_028644.1:16690274-16737981 GCF_001406875.1 Solanum pennellii
TGTCTTTTGGAACGAGACCCCCTCGACGGCCCGTCGTGCACATGACGGTCCGTCGTGGGTTCCGTCGACTCACACAGTTTTTCCAGAAATAAAATCTGCTGCTCAAAACGACTAAACAGGTCGTTACGTGTTCACATGGACATCCTAAATATTGCATAATTATAAATAATTATGTGCCCATTTGGTATTGTAACAACAATTTCGGCCAAAGTTGGAATATTTTGCAAATCATATTCTCCAAAATTTAGGCTTAGATTTATCCGGCATTGACAAAATACTTAAAAATAAATTAATAAGTATGACATTTTGATTAATCTTGTTAATAAAAAAGATCCAAACTAATATGACATGCAATTTTATTAGGTCAGTTTATTCGTAAGCCTAATTTAGTTAAAAATAGAACATACTTTTTTAGTAGTAGTAATTAAGGCAAACTTGTATTTAACAGTATTTTTAGTAGTTTACTTAAAGTATAACTACGACTCGTGTAATCAGTCCATGACTTGTAGTGAAATCAACTCCTATAAGTTGTAGCTTATACTCGAAATGTTGTAATTAATACAACTATTTGATTCTCTCCATTTTAGTATGAGAAATTCAACCTGGTTGTCTTTTCCTTGGGAGTGTTTTATGTTTCTTCTTTGTCTATTTTCTGGTGTCTCTATTTTTCTTTACTTATTTCTGCTTGTCTTTAATTTTCGTGGAGAATTTCTTGTCTCTTATTATTTTTGTGTGATATTATTTAGATAACAGTCAATGAACCCAACTGATGAGTGATGATGCGGTCTTTGAATACATCGGCTGACCCTATGTCTTTTGCATGAAGGTTGGCATTGTACATGTATTTTATCTTTTGATGGATTTGGGGTGGAACATGATTGGAAAAAGATCATTTTTAATATATTTGTTAATTTAATTATGCAGTTATAAACTTGAAGTACAATAGGTTGTATCAAGGTAGAACACCATTGTTTACATGGAAACTAGTTCTTGGAAGACCCTTATATAAACAATGATTCTTAGAAGACTATATAATTATTCTTGGTTCTGACAGTTGTTCTGGTGACTCATGTATGTGTATTTTATATATTTTCCCTTAATGCAAAGGATAATATATCTAATAACACTCAGTAATTAATATATGTGAACATTTATTAGTCGTAATTTGATTGGAAATAGGAGAGCTACTTCCTGATATATGGTTCAAATTTATTAAGGTGATACTTTATTTATTTTGTAAGAAAACATAGAAATTATTCAGATGACTCGAAATTACATAAAAGTAAAAGTAATGTTTCCTTTCAATAATCTTATTTGAACTTCTTTCATTCTTATGATGGATGAAAAGCTAAATCATATGCCTATTAAAGAAGTGTCATATGTGAGCTTAAATATATAAAAGAAACAAAAATCTCTATCATTTAATATCTTTTCACCTATTTATGTATTGTCTCAAATAATTTTCTTCCTATTGTGAATTTTTGGGCAATAGTTTTTATGTAACTCAAAAAATCCAACCACGTGTGCCCCTGTTTGGAAGATCTGTAAAATCTTGGAGAGTTATTAGGCTAAACTATTTACACCTGACCAAAATTACTTTCATGGCACTGGCTTCCCATTACGTCGTGTTTGTCATAATTCTCTTTTTAGTTTTTGTTCATGCCCTATATACAATAATAGTAATCATTCAAGCATTCAGATTGTAGAGCCGTTGTATGGTGGTAAATGTAGATCTCCAGTTAGTTAGTATGAAGTAGGTGAAGTAGCCTTGATAGAGCATGATTCATTCCACGATGCTATTGATAAGGTGCAACTCATTAGAGACTGAATTAATACAACCCAGAGTTGCTAGAAGTCTTATGCAGATGTTTGGACAAGGGAGATAGAGTTCCATGTTGACATGTACATCTTTCAACTAGAAAGAGTTACAAAGGTGTTTCAAATATTAAAAAAGTTACTTTTTGAAAGTATAAGAAAATCTTGCAACTTTAAATAATTTAAAAGTGAGTCTTAGATCAACTTCTAACTACCATAACACCTAACTCAGGTTGAGTTAGGTGTAGTTCCACCTATGGTTGTAAATATCTTGGAATGATATTTCCAACTCGTCAACTCAGGACAGTTCATTACACATTGAAAGATAAAGACTTATATGTTAAGTTCTTAAAATGTGAGTTTTGACTTGAGTCGTTAGCGTTCATGGGCCACATAGTTACCGGTGATGGAATTAGAGTTGACACCCAAATGATTGAAGCAGCTCAGAGTTGGCCTAGACCCACCTTTTCAATTGATATTAGAAATTTCTTAGGTTTGTATTAATATTGTTGAATGTTTGTACAGGCGTTTTCTTCTATCTCCTCTCCATTAATAAAGGTGACTCACAAGATAATTATGTTCAATTGTCTGAAGCTTGTACGAAAAATGTTCAAAGATTGAAGAAGAGGTTAGCTAGTACCCTAGTTTTGACTTTTACAGAAAGTACTTAAGCTTTTATGGTGTATTGTGAAGCATCAAGAGTTTGTTTTGATTGTGTGTTAATGCAACATTGCAAGGTTATAGTTTATTCCTTTAGACAGCTGAAAGTGTATGAGAAGAATTACCCAGCCTATGACTTAGCGTTGACTGTTATAATATTCACCTTAAAAAGTTTGCATCATTATTTGTATGTTATTCATGTTGATATATTCACTTATTATAAGAATCTGCAATATGTGCTCTCCAGAGGGAGCTTTATCTAAGACAGAGGTGGTGCTTAGAATTACTCACGGATTATGTGTAACACATCTAGAAGCAAACTGAATTAAAGTAGAGCCTAACATGTGTGTAATGCGTTATTATGATCTTAAATTGATTAATTATAGTGTTAAAAGTTAGTGTGATGAGTTTGTAAGTTTTTAGAAGTAAAAAACGTCCAAGAATGACAAAGATGTTCGAAAGTTTGCCTTTGTGTGTGGTAGTATCTTCTAGTCTGCTTTTGCATATTTTACGTGTTCTAATATCTACAAAAACATGCATAGGGTTTAAAAGTCTAGGCACGACTCCCGAAGGATGACCTCAATTGTCCTTGAAGAGGACCAAAATATTTGAATAAATTTGCAAAAAATATTCTCAATTGACAAGATGAAACGATGGAGCATATTCCGGTGTACGCCGCTTCGATTGGGGGAGTAGACCCACAATTAGTGGTGGGATCTTTGCCCTCTTTTGAGGAGTCTCTGGAAAAAACCGCGGACCAGCAGGACGGTCAGTTGGTTGATGGACGACTCGTGTATGGGTTCCGTCGATTGAGATCGACAATTTACTGCAGGTGTCTCGGCCAAGCTAGGGACATTTTGGGAGATTCACCTACCATCCAAATAAATTCTTGGGCTGTTATTTTAGGTTTTGTGGGAATTTTAAGTTACTTTATAAGTCTAAAACATAGATTAGAGTTTATATTCAAAATCAAAACCCTAGATCAAAATAGAACTCTCTAGAATCTATTGAAGCTAGGAGCAAGGATGAATCTAGGAGATCGATTTCTCCATTGATTCTTCATCAATTTCATAGATAATATTCATACTAGAAATGGTGTTTCATCATTGACTCATCTTTCCTTAAAGAAGTCAAATTCCGAACGCTGTTCAATGACTTTCAAAACATAGATTTTCCTATTTAAACTTCTAACCATGGGTTCTTGCATGAAATGATTTAAAGGAATGTTTTATGATATAATTGATGTTGACTGGTTTTTTTAGATAAAAAACTCTATGAACCCATGCTTCTCAAAAATTCCTATATTGGTCTCTAATATAGTTGATTTGATCATGACTTGATATTAGTGAATTCATGTGTTTATTGCATTGGGCTATTGAATTATGTATACATCATGATATAATTATTTATAGGCTGGCTTAGTTTGATGATATTTATATTGTGTATTGTTGGATCATTGGTATGGTTTGATTGTTGGGTTAGTATTGTGTATATGGTTATTGGTAAGAGCCTTTGTGCAATGAATTGGTTGAAAAAGCTAAGGGATGTTGATGATGAGGATGTAAAGGTGGTGAATTGACTTAATCTCTCTCAATTGTGTAGAATTGATAGTGAATTGTATTGATTAGTATAGTCCACTTATGGAGGCGGTGATTATGTTTTATAATTTTCATTAACATGGGCTTGTCGACAATCTTATTTGAATTGTGATGTTATCATGTTATAGCTTGTATGGATTTTCAAGGTAAGGGATTTTTATGTGTATATGTATATGTGAGGTTAATGTTTGAGTTCTTTTAATTGGATATATGTGTCTATGATAGACTTCGGTGATGTGTTTATATCTGTTGCTAGTGTATGTAGTTAACTAGACTTAGTCGTTCCTATCTAATACTTCAATGTTACGGAATATGTCATAAGATGATGAAGTTGTGTGATTGATTGGTATACTTATGTCCCTCTACTTGATACATGTCAGTTAAGTTCATGTGACTTCTTGACTTAGTAGTCTTAAGCACCTTTGTCATGTGTGTAGGAATGATTGATATATGACCTTTCACATGTAAAGAAGGCCATTACTTGGAAATTTTTCAATATAAAAAAGTGTTTATAAAATATATGAAGTTGAAAGAAATAATTGTATCCTTCTTGAGTGAATGATGGAATTAGGGATAGGTTGGATAGAAAGGAACGAAACCTTATCAAAGGAAGTCATAAGAACTATCATTATAACCATTAAGTGGAATCCCTTGTGGACCCATCCATGGTAGGGGTAATATAACACTTCGAAAGTCTAAGGCATTTCTTAGAACCTAACATAACTGTCAAAATGATTAGACACAGTTTTAAGGTCCGGAACTAGTTCGATGAGGTGCTAGTATGCCTTAGCGTATTTGACTATGTTTTAGGAGTCGGAAATTGATGAATTTTGGTGGAAGGGTGTCTATCAAGTATTAGGGTTGATTTGTAGTCTAAATGTACGGGCAAATTCCCCAAATGACAATCTAAGGGTCGTTGATGAGGACCCTTGCATTTCGGGGTCAATCTATGCCCAATGCAGTGTCCTCCAACGGATGCAAGTAACGATCCGTTGTCCAATCGACGAGGCGTAGACTACTTCCGTCGATGGAAACTTAAACTAATTCTTGGAGGCCTGGTTTGAAAAGTCTCATACCAAAATAAGGAGTGTGCAACACGGAAGTTAACAGTGCACGTTGTTTGATAAACGGACTGTTTGTCGTGGTCTCGTCTGTGAATGGACTATTTTGCTGCATGTTTTTAAATGGATTAAGTTAATTAATTAGGTCGTTAGTTAATAATTTAGGGTTTAGGTATTCCTAATTAAGTTTTTCAATGACCTATAGAAGACCCTAACCTAATTAGATTAACCTAACCTCTCATAAATCACAAAACTCAAACTCTCTTCCTTCTCTCTTCTTTCTCTATCCGAAGTCGAACAACACCATAAGAGACAAGCTCAAGGATATTTCTAGGGCTATAATAACAAAGGTTTCTCCATCAATCTTCATCAAACAATAAGGTATGGGATTCCTTTAACCTTTGGGATGTCACGACTGAAGTCTAGACCCCAGACGAGACTGGCGTCGTTGACCTCTCAAAGGTCGCAGACAAGCCTACATAAGTCATTCTTACTTAATCCAGATTAATTTTAGCGGAAAAATTGAAACTTTTTGTTTCCTAAGAAGATTACTAAACATTCTATTATATGTATAATTGATCACCATTAACCATCTATACTTAAGATCATCAAATGAAGGAAGTAGTTCATCGGTGTATTAAATGTGTATTTGCCAAAACGGCACCTATACAAAGTCTGAACTAAAATGGGAAATGAAACACTAGTGGAACATGGTCCACTAGCTAAAGCCTACATCTAAACTAGATAATAACGGTAGACAGCCTCGAAAGCTTGTGGGCCTACCAAATGCGGACGAAAGCTCAACATCCAGATAGCTGCAACGTCAACCTATAAGCTCTAGCATCCACCTGTACCTGCACCTAAAAATATAGAGTTGTATGGAATTAGTACACACTTGTACTGAGTATAGGTATATGCAAGCACAAACCCAGGACATGAATGAGAAAGGATAGCTCTTTCCTATCAACATGATTTTAGAAGGTCAAGTCAGTGGACTTGCAAAATTGAGATTAGGAATGTGAGTGTGCTTTCCAAATTTTGATTAGGAAAGTCTGTGAGCTTTCAAAATTCGGATTAGGAAAGTCATGCCAAGAGAATAACATGCATCATCATACTTATCATATTGCACACAACAAATAACATCTTACACTTAAGTCATATCATATTGCATATAGAACATAACATCTTTCATATCATTCATTCATATGCATGAGACCTTGGAATCATGGACTTTACATTAAGACATCCCAGAATGAGGGCTCAACATATGGGACCTCAACTAGGGAGTTTGCTTTAGCAAACACAGAGCCTTCTCCGTTCATTCATATGTACTCCATTTCATTTCATTCATAGGCCAGTATAAACACTAGCTATACCTAGGATGTAGCTTAAGACTTTCATCGGGTTCGTTGTGCAATGACCACGAATGACCTAATGTCATTACTTGAGTCTAACTCATCTTTTGATTATCCTATCCTAACACCTTTAGTATCATTCATTTCATTATGTGCATCATTTGAGGTTTACCTCATTCATTCATTGGGAACTTCAACTTTAACGGACATAGATAATATGAGCATCATGAAATCTTGTGTCATGAAACTCCACACCAATAAAGGTGCAATCACCGACCAAAGTGACCCAACACATGCTAGCGTAAATGGGAATTGAACCCCGCCAGATCCCTACATTGGTAGTAGAGGTTCGAAGACTAGAAGATATATGGATATCCATACCCGGCATGCCGGACACTCTCATATCATGAGAGTTACGTGAATTTCCACCCTTCTCGAAAGAAGGCATCACTGCTCATAGCTAGTCTATCGGTACTCAGTATAAAGTTCCATTACATTCATCTCATACATCATGGAAGTTGGATTCTAGTATGAGGACATCATATCTCAATAGATGATTTCTCGTCTCAATTTTTGTATTAAATGTGTTAAACTCAATACTTTCATTAGAGTGTTCATAGAGACTGGTCTCTTCATTAACATTACACTCTCATAAGTGAGTACGTTTTTGGTAACATTTACTTAGGCTCACTTCAAATTGCTCTCATCTTTTACATTAGCCTCATATAATTTTGTTACCACATTCATTAACATTAGCACATCTGCTCTTCATAATTACTCACCCGTTTTACGTGAATGTTCATTTCATCATATGCCAATGCAGTTGGACATGTAGTGTTTTTCACATTCTTACTTAACCGTTATAGGGTTTCATCATTTCATTGTTCATTTCATCATTTCATTGTTCATTTCATCCTTTCATTTGTTCATTTCATTATTTCACTGTTCATTTCTTCATTTCGTTGTTCATTTCATCATTTCATTGCATACATCTTAGGTTCACTTACTTTTGAACGTATGCTAGACTTATGAGTATATACATACAAGCCATTAGTCTTCATTCGTAGTTTGTTAAGTGACTCATATCTTCCTAAGATTATGTAGTACAAGACTTATGTATCTTGTATGTATGCCAAGATCTCAATTTTGATCTAAGTAGGTGGCATTATTCTTGAACATTTAATCCACGTATGACTTATGTATCAATACAGAAATTTGCGCAAGGGAACCCATGTTCGATTACCTTGAACAACTCTTAAATTTTTCATTGATTTTATTTTTGTCCTCATGAAATCGGGACCCTAGATCAAGCCCAACCACCTTCATTTTATTATTCCTTAGTTTTTCACTTCATTTTCGCTCAGTGGGATTGAGAGGATGTGGGATTGAAACCCCACAACCTCATTTTCTTTAAATTTATTTTTCTTTAAACTCTCTCCTTTTGGCTGATGGATTGTGGGTTCGAACCCCCACATCCCCTTGTATTTATTTATTTATTTATCCTTGACTATCTAGCATTGACCATGTGGTTGTGGAATCAAACCCCCACAACCTCATTTTATTTATCTTGTAATTCTCCTTTACTTCCTAGAGGCCGTGGATTTAATTCCCACGCCTCACATTTCTCTTATTTGCATTTTTAATTCTCCTAAAATCTGCCTAAGAGGTCGTGTGTTCGAATCCCACGCCTCACATTCCTTTTCTTTTCTTTTTTTCCTTAATCCTTTAATGCTTGAGAGGTTGTGGATTCGAATCCCACTCCTCTCATTTTATTTCTTTTCATTTTTTTCATTTTCCAGCCAAGGTCATATGTTCGAGTCCCCCATGCCACATTCCCTTTTTCTCACCTTATTTCATTGATTTTCAACTTGCCGTGGTCACAGGTTCAATCCCCAATAATATCACATATTTTGATTAATTTTTTCATAGCATGAAATTCTCCTTAGCTTGGTCGGAACTCATTAACAAGCTGCTGGAAATTTTTACAGCCTGTTTTCTCACCCCCTTCACATTAAATGTTTAGACGTTTTGAGTAGTTTTTTTAGTGAGTTCTTTAGGTGCATTTTAAAGATTTCATTCGATAAATAATTGCACTCAAATCAAAAAATTTACATCACTTATAAACATCACGATTTATATAAGTTTTTGCACGTAAGAACACAAACATAACATGTTATTTTGGAACCTCAAACCCAAGGAGTCACGGCTACATTGTACACATATACACATCTTTTCGGAGACCATAGGTTGTCATTCATACGATTCAAAACAAACATTCATGTACATATCTAACACGAAAACACATTACATGCCTAATATCTACTACGAATCAACGGGAGCTAGTGACTTGGACATGCAACGGGACCAATCCTAGTTTTCGGATTATAATTGGCTGAATCTTAAGGTGTCTCTTGGGAAAAGTACCAAGAGAGAAGAGAACCCATGCCTTTTTAACGTTCAAACCTTGAAGTTACTGCCCAAACCTTCTCCAACACACCCGTCCAAAAGAAAAGTTCAACATCAAACTTGACGGAAAACTCTCTCTTTGCTTATGTGATTGATTAAGGTATGTTTTTTTTACTTATATTTTCGTGTGAGTTCTTCAAGTGTGAAGATAATTGGTTTATCTACTGTTTTTGAATTTATTTTGGCAGACAAAACGAGACTTAGAGTGATAGAGATGTGAGAGAGAGATGAGCGTGGGAGAGAAGAGTTTTCATAGATTACGAGTCTAGTTTAGGATTTAGTCAACTAAGGTTTTTATTTATTTATTGAAAATCTTATTTCCTTTTAATTTAAATCAAATAATAAGTAATAAATATAAATTAATTAAATTAATTTACCAACTTAAATTAAAAATAATTTAATTCATTGCTTCCACCTAGGTTCGAACCCGAGTGGAGCAAGAATGCACTTCAAGATATTTTGCCCCTCTCTCCCCAATATTCCGCTCCACCTTATTAATTAAATAATTAATTATATGTTTAGGTTAATTACGATACTACCCTTAGCCTGGAAAAAGACCATTTTACCCCTTGAACCTCCAAACATAAGATTTCCTCTTTTTATGTCCGGTAAAGACCCCTTCGAGTTAATCTTTGAATTCTAGATCCCTACATGGTTGGACCAAACCTTTTTTAGCTCAACTAAATCACTAAGTTAGTTGGCTTAGTTGTAGCAAGGGTTCCGAGGTCTTGTTCTATGTGCATCAATCCGCGTGATCCTGGTCTAATCGTAGGCATTCAAGACACATAAAGTATCACTTAGAATATCCATTTTTAGGGTTGTTACATTATCCCCCCCCCCCTTAGGAACATTCGACCCCGAATGACACTACTAACTATCTAGTACAATGCAAGTCATGCCAAGTATAACATCAAAATCATGCTTGGGTAACTCAACCAAGTCTGTACGCATAGTCTTACCACATACAACCATTGGGCATTCTTTATGAACCCATCAGCTCTTAAGTTTCCTCCCGTTTGGACAATCCTTCATAATGTGACCCGGTTTATCTCAAATGTAACAAGCTCTAGGGTCCATCATACATTCTCCTCCATGAATTATGCCACACTTCTTATTTGGTGGCCTCTCCTGGATGTAAAGTCTTACGAACTTCAAGGAGTAATCCCTGAATAACATCGAGCCCTGCTTATGGTTGATGAATTCCTCAACCTTAGCGTCCTTCATTTATATAGGAAAGAACCTCTCTTGAAAAGCCATCTTGAAAAGATTCCAAGTAATAGGACCCCCTCCTAAGGCTCTTCTATCCTTCCACACCTTATACCAGGATTGAGCTATATCCTTTAAATGGTAGGATGCCAACTAAAACTTCTCCACATCAATCAAACCCAATAGCGTGATCTTGTAATGTTCTAGCTTGAGCCATCTATACAAAATTTGTCCTTACTTCTCCATCTTTCAACTCAGCTGGGTTAACATGCATCTTAATTTCAGCAGCTGGGACCTGGGGAGAAACTTTGTTTCCCCCAACAGCTGCTTCTCCTCTTCCCTAACAAACGTTCCTCCTTGTGTTCATTTTTCTAACAGAACAGAATTGATGTTAGATACGCTCCTAACACCAAGGAATCAGATATTAGAGAAGGCACGATAAGATCAGAAGAAGGGAATTTTTGTACGCATCAAGTAGTGTCTAAATCAGGATAGGGGTGCACTTCACTACCATGACTTAGAAACTACTCGATATGGTTGATGTGAACTTATTATCCTCAGAATTTAACATAGCACTGTGATACCAACTTTGTCACAACTGAAGTCTAGACCCCAAACGAGATCGGCGTCGTTCACCTCTCAGAGGTTGAAGACAATAGAAAAGCCTTCATACGTCATTTTTACTTAATGTAGATAAATTTTAGCGGAAAAATTGAAACTTTTTGTTTCCTAACATGCTTTCTAAACATTCTATTATATGTATAATTGTTCACCATCAACCATCTAACATTAAGATCATCAAATGAAAGAAGTAGTTCATCACTGCATTAAATGTGTACTTGCAAAATGGCACCAATACAAAGTCTGATATGAAAAGGGAAATGAAACATTAGTGAAACATGCTCCACTAGCTAAAGCCTACATCTAAACTACATAATAACGGTATAGAGCCTCGAAAGCATGAGGGCCTACCAAATGCGTATAAAAGCTCCACGTCCGGTAGCTGCAACGTCAACCGATAATATCTAGCGTCCACCTGTACCTACACCTAAAAATATAGAGTTGTATGGAATTAGTACACACTTGTACTACGTATGGGTATATGCAAGCACACACCAAGGACATGCATGATAAAGTATAGCTCTTTCTAAACAACCTGATTTTAGAAGGTCAAGTCAGTGGACTTTCTAAATTTAGATTAGGAAAGTCAGTGAGCTATCCAAATTTGGATTAGGAAAGTCAGTGAGCTTTCAAAATTTTGCTGAAACTTATTAAAAGGCTGCTGGAAATTTTTACAGCCTATTTTCTCACTTCTTTCATATTAAATGTTTAGACGTTTTGAGTAGCTTTTTAGTGAGTTCTTTAGGTGCATTTTCAAGATTTCATTCGATAAAGAATTTCACTCAAATCAGAATTTTTACATCACTTATGAACATCACAATTTATATAAGTTTGTGCACGTAAGAACACAAACATAACATGTTATTTTTGAACCTAAAACCAAAGGAGTCACTGCTACATTGTACACACATACACATCTTTTCGGAAAATATAGGTTGTCATTCATACAATTCAAAACACACATTCATGAACATATTCAACACGAAAACACATTACATGCCTAATATCTACCAGCAAACATACGCAACCTACAAATGAACGGGATCTAATGACAGGGACATGCAAAGGGAACAATCCAAATTTTCGGCTTAGAATTGACTGAATCTTAAGGGTTTCATGGGAAAGGGACCAAGAGATAAGAGAACCCATACCTTTTTGACGTTCAAACCTTGAAGTTTCTTCCCAAAAAATTTGCAACACTCTCGTCCTAAACAAAAGTTCAACATCAAACTCGACGCAAAACCCTCTCTTTGCCTAAGTGATTGATTAACGTTTGTTTTTTTTCCTTGTATTTTCGTCTGTGTTCTTTAAGTGTGAAGAACTTTTGTTTATTTAATGTTTTTGAAGTTATTTTGGTAGAAAAAACGTGACTTAGAGTGATACAGACGTGAGAGAGATATGAGAGTGGGGGAGAAGAGTTTTCTTAGGATTAGGAGTCTAGTCTAGGATTTAGTCAAATAAGGTTTTTATTTATTTATTAAATATATGTTTTCCTTTTATTTTAAATCATCTAATAAATAATAAATATAAATTAATTTCATTAATTTACCAACTTAAATTAAAAATAATTTAATTTATTGCTTCCACGTAGGTTCGAACCCAGGTGGAGAAAGACTTCACTTCAAGAGCCCAATTTCGGCCCTCTCTCCCCAAAAATTCCTGCGACCTTATTAATTAAATAACTACTTATATATTTAGGGTAATTACGATACTACCCTTAGCCTATAAAAACACGATTTTACCCTTAGAGACTCCAAGCCTAAGATTTTCTCTTTTTATGTCCGGTAAAGACTCGTTCGAGATAATCATTGTATTCGAGAGCCCTACAAGGTTGGACCCAACCTTTTATAGATCAACTAAATCCCCATGTTAGTTGTCTTGGTTGTCGCAAGGGTTCCGAGTACTGGTTCTACGGGCATCAATCTATGTGAACCCGGTCTAATCATAGGCTTTCTAGACACATGAAGTATCACTTTAATATCCATTTTTAGGGTTGTTACATGGGAGTTCTTTCCCCAAAGGGTTCAATCTTATTGATTTCAAAAGTATGAAATTCAAGTGGGTCTTTTCCAATCTCAAAATTATTCTTTAAAATTGATTTTTTATGGTTTATTTGGATTATATTGATTATATTATGATGAATTATTACTATATTACACTAATTATTTATGATTGGTATAGTTTGTAGAGATGACCTTTCCCCTTAACCCTAGGTTGTGATCTTGCTGTGAATTGTGTAGTGTTGGTTCAATTTACTTGGTTATTGGTTAAATTACTATTCCATGATGTTATTGTATCAATATGAATGTATCAAAATAAATTTTAGTCTTATAATGATAGTCCATGAGAAATTGATCTAGGTTATGAAGTAGATTATGGATTTTACGTAGGTCTTATCTTATGCTTTGAACTAGTGACCGATTGTGATGTAGTGATTCAATTGGCTTTGTTTTCATGATGGAAATTGTTGTGTGATGATATTACACCCTTATTCGTTTGAGTTAAATGTTGATGGTAAGACCTTGATGATGGATTATTCAGGAGACTTGATAAGTCTTTTCATCCCTATTCTTTATTTAAATCGTTGTAAATTGTGATTATGTCATGATATTTCATTTAAGTATATTTTGTATTAAGATTGCTAGGGTTGGAATGATGTTGAATTGAAAGGTCTTGATTTTGGATTGTGAGGTGTTGGATAAAAAGTAAATGATATAAGAATGGTGATACTTACTAATGTGCCTTCTTATGATGTGACTTTTTAAATGTGCTAACCTAACTTTTATGAATTGTAATTAAAGAACTATACTCATGCAATTCTTATCGATCTATGATCATGATGATTATATAAGGGATAGACCCTATGACCTATATTAATCTATGATCATTAATAAAGACATTAAAGAGATTTAAAAAGGGACTCTAGCTTGGAACCGATTGAACTAGTGTGAGGAGTGTCCCTTCCCACATAGGGAAGGTAGGATGACTAATGTACTCTTGAGATTGGAGACTATAATCCATGTAGAAGAAAGTGGGTTCAAACTATATCTCCCAGTTCTTTTAGTATGTTGCCCCCATAGGAATACTAGTTTGTTGATCTACATAGTTGCTATGTTTATATTTTGGTACTACCTTAGCAAGTAGTCTGCTTACCCTCGATGTAGTATTCCGTGACACCGGATTCCACATTACCTCATGTGGTATATGTCAGTTAAGTGAAGATGTTACCAAAAGGTCAAATGACCTAAAGGAATAAACTCTAACTAGGATAACCTAAGAGGTTTAGCTTGGTGTAGGTAGGGGTATGGGACTCTACCTAGATATTTCACTATTTAGCCTTGAGGGAAGTATTAGGACGATGTTATTATATATGCATATGCTTATAATGGTACATGATTTGCATTTGATGATCTTGCGCATTGATGGTGTCTTATGATGTTTTATTCACTTATGAATGTGTGTTTGGTCTCCATTATAAACGTAAAAGGCTATGTACTCTTAATGATATGCTATGTGAAGTTTGATATTAGTCATGGTTCTTGTTAGGTTACTTGATTGAGTAAGGTTATGTGGTTTTGCTTAGTGTTTGCACTTGTTGACTACGGGTAATTGTCTTGCTTTGCTTATGTTGTAATCAACTCCTATTCATGCTTGTTGATATTATATATTTATGATAGATTTGCCTTGACTATGTGTTCAATTATGTGATATGCATGTTGACTTGACTAGACTTAGCATTTTTGGTCTTATTATGTACATGTTTTTGACTTATTGGTATGGTCTTCTTGAATGTGCACAAGCCTTTTCAAAGTAAATTGCATACTTTAATGAATTGTCCCTTTTTATCATGATTTCATGATATGTGTTACTTATTACAAGTGGTGTACTAGCCCCATTTTCTCCCTTTTCTCAAACAATTTATGATCCAGTCATTGATGGACTTTTGAGACAACTTTAAAAGAAGACTTGGAGTTCTTATTCATCCAAAATGGGTAGGTCCTCACTTTTCGAGAGCAATGCCACTATCAAGCTTGTGAAGTTGTTATAGTTTTAAGAGTTCTATGTTATTTCCTTTTCATTTGAGTACTAAACATAGTAAAGCATATATGTGTCTTTATTAAATTGATGTATGGGCTAGGATAAAATTGTTATACTCTTGTTAGATGGTTATGAGATGATACATCCATTTGATACTATGCTATATTTTGTATATCTATGTAATCTTCCCTTACGAAGGGTCAGTGTATACTCGATATAAATGTTGTGTGTATGTAGAGGTCTATGTTAACCTTAATGTAGAAATAACAATTTATTTTTTTAATTTTCAACATTTTTTTGGCCTATGTATGTGATTATGTAAGCTAACAAACTAGTCTTAGTCCTCAAAGAGGACAATGACGCTGGTTACGTCTAGGGAGTGCTCCCCGGATGTGATAGGTCATATTATTTGGTAAGACTGAGAAATGATACATTTTCATATGCTTTTATCGTCAATGAAGTTACTTTATGCGAACAAGGCTAAGCATAAAATAATATGCTTGTGGTAGTGACTTTACATAAGATGAGACTAGAGTACCAACAAACCCTTTATATTACATAACCATTTGCCAACATGGAATGTCTCCTTGTTCTACCCTTGGAAAGTAGAACACTCTCCTAGGAGTAGGGGTAGACTTAGGATTTCATACCTAACTAGTGTGATCTATGTTTGTTAGTGCCTATTCCCATCATGTGGGATGATTTCTAGTGTTGGAGAAGTTCTACAACGCGTAGGTAGTGGAATGAGACTCTATCTATAGATGGCACGAGTAGGCTTTGCAGATGCTAGGATGAGGGTTCCCTAGATACTCTAAGACCATTATGTGAATTCCTCTAAATGCCTAATTGTATCTTAATTATCTTAATGATTTCTTAGTGACTGAAGTTAATGTATGTGAATAGAAAGGTTCATATCTTGGGTAACATTAAAAATTGCTTTGGTAGGCTTGAAGAGGGTGTATGGACGGTCTTTTTATGTCTTACAAAAGTGAGTGTTAGATTAATATTGGACAGTGAGTCTAAGTGATGAAAAGGGAATAATCTTACTTTAGGTAGTCTTATGGATTTCTTAGGTGTGATTGAGAGGGTATATGTGCGGTCTCTCTTATGTTTCTTAAGTAAGTCTTATGACAACTTTTTTGTAGGAGATTTATATGCTTATATAGTTTCTAAGTAATCATAGTAGTCTATCATAGATTTCTTTAATCTATCTTAGATATGAAGATTGAATTGAAAGTGGTTCTTATACTTGTTTTTATGAAGTTTTCTTCAAAACAACATAAAAAGCATGTTATAAAGTAAATTCATTTTAGCATGGTTTTATTGCATGTCACTATACTTAGTGCATTCAATGTACTATTTATATATGTTTTTTTATCTCTAAAGGTGTAGGTTGCAAGTTAGGAGTATCATGGAACTGAAGCTTGGGAAAAGCCTTCTCTCAAGCCCAAATTGTATGTCCTCACATGATTCAAGGACATAGTTATGTTATGTCTTCCTTTTTCAAAGACATTGTATTAGACATTTGTTATCCATGTTATTTATATATGGGCTATAACCCAAAGATTATTCCTGTGTCTAAGATGGCTATGAAGAGATTTAGTCTTTCTGACGTTTCAATAAAAGCGATTTGAACAATTGTTCTATTGTTGTGAAAATTTTTAAGGGGCACTACTTTTCATATATATTTATATATACGATGAATGATGTCTAAGGGCTTGAGCAAGACCTTCGAGATGTCGAGTATGTGGTGTGGCAACTTAAGGATGCCCTAACTTCTAAGGTGTACTATTGTTCATGATAAACTTAGTATCAGAGTATATGGTTATGAAGTAGTCTTTGGGAATCCATAATCTCATTAAATCAACGTCTAGTAGAGTATTGTTCATAAGTGTGAGCCTCGACACATATATGAGTGAGAGGCTATACGACGATATAGTTTCCCGTTTCTTAAATACTCTTGTGTTGTGCAATAGAGTTGAGGTTTTAAGTGTCTTTTCCTAATCACTTCTCTTTTGTTTATAGGATATGACAACAAGAAGGATGGCCGCAAGAAGAGTTGAAGAGGAAGAAGTTAATGAGAAGTTCCTCCCAAGTTGAACAAGTTCCACAAGCTGTTCAAGTTTCTCAAGGTGAACAAGTCCCTATAGTTTGTCAAGGAGATGAAGTTTCTGTGATTCTCCCAAACATGAGTGATGGGGAGATTATAGAGGCTCTCTTTGCCCTAGCCCAAGCCATGACAACTCAAGTGAATAGAGACATTGGGCCTAGGGTTAATGCTTTTGAGAGTAGAATGACCTATACATTGAGGGACTTAGTGAAAATGATTCCTCTTATTTTCTTTGGTTCTAAGGTGGGAGAAGATTCAAAAGAGTTTCTAGATGATCAGTATAAGGTTTTGACTATTATAGGAGTGACATATAGAGAGAAGGCGGAGTTGGCTTCATACAATTTGAGGGAAATTTTCAACTATGGTACACTCAATGGAAATACAATAGGGTGGTTGAGTGAGGTCCGGTAGAATGGAAAGAGTTTAAGAAAGACTTATTATGAAAGTACTTTCCCCCTGAGAGGATGGAAGTGAAGGTTGAGGAGTTTATAAACCTTAGGCAAGGTAACATGAGTGTTGAAAAGTATTCTTTGAAGTTTAATCTATTGTCTAGGTATTCTCCATCCTTGGTGTCTAACCCTAGGAATGAGATGAGTTGGTTTTTGATTGGTATTATTGACCTTGTGAAAGTAGAGTGATGTATGACCATCTTTCATAATGACATGAAGTTATCTAGTCATATGGTGTATGAAAAACCCGTTGAAGATTCCAGACATAGTAAAATATCAAGATATTTGAAGAAGGGTAGATACGATGAGCAAAACTGAGCTCGGTTTAAGAAGAGGAATAAAATTCAAGATGGGTCTAGTGCTCCTAGAGTCAACGTTGAGGTTGTAGTGGTTCTCAAGGTGTTAAGCATACTTGTTCCACTTATGGGAAGAAGAACTTTTGGAAGTGTTTAGCCGGTACCTATAGGTTCTTTGGTTGTGGTAAGGATGTTCATAAGGTGAGAGAGTGTCCTTTCTATTGCGGTTAGTGAAAGGGATGCCATGAAATTTCCTCCTCATGCTCCAAATGTTGGTGCACCAAAAAGGAAGCGCTTGTATGTTTTTCAAGCAAAAGAAAATTCGGATGAGAATGCCGATAAGTTATCGTTTTCTCTCTTTATTTGTGATGCTTTCCTTCTAAGTTGGGGAGTATGGAGAATAGTTGGGTTGTGATTTTTTTTATCTATTTTCTTCTATTATATTCAAGATTCAAAGTTAGAATATTATACTAGCATATTTCATGTGTCTAGGAGTCTAGTGAAAATGAATTTCATTGATCTCCTTGAATTTTGCATTTCGTGAGGCTATGTTTATGTGGTAAATTTAGCTTATATGATTTTTTCTCTCATATTTTCATGTATTTATAATAAATTGCTTTTGAATTTCATTAGTGAACTAGTGAGCTTGCTTTACTTTAAGGTATTTGATATTGTCGCTTACTTGTATTTTCATGAGATATGGTTATAACGTGCTTATAAATTAAGAATATTAGCATGATAATATATGGAGAAGGAAGTTCCTCCTATATGAAATGAAAAGGTAGAGTCTTCTTGCATGATGAATTGTAGAAGTTGTTCATACCTTCTTGTTGTGTTGTGAGTCTCTTGATTATGTGGAGTTGATGTTTCTCGTATCTATGTTTATTGTGTAATGTGTGGCATGGTTATGAACTGATAGTCTTGAGACTTTATCTCTTGATAGTGTTGAAAGTCTATTAGTGTCGTTCGAGGACGAATGTTGTCCAAATGAGGGAGAATGTAACATTTTTAAAAATGAACTAAATAAAACTAAAGCATAAAATTTTTTAAAACTCACTATGATGTGTTTGGATAAATTTGGAAGTCAAACGTTCAAGAACGACCAAGACATTCAAATGTTTGCCTTTGTTTGTGCTAGTGTGTTCTAGTCTGGCTTTCCATGTTTTACGTGTTGTGTGGATTTCAAATTTATAGCAGAGTTTTCTATCAGTTAGACTAACATTTTTAAGGTTGAAGCGTTCGGATAAGACTCCCCATGGACCACCCTTAGGGTCATTGACGAGGACCAAAACCTTGTCATAGAACTGCCAAAACCAGTCTCAATAGATGAGCTCAAACGACAGACCGTTGTCCTGTGTATGCCCCGTTTATTGGAGGCATAGACCCACACTTAGTGGTAAAGGTTAGCCCCCTTTTGAGGAGTCTCTGACCAAAAGCAAAGACCTGCAGTACAGTCTTTTGGTTGGTCGATGACTCATGGATGGGTTCTGTTGATTGACACGTGCAATTTTCTGCTTGTGTCTCGGCCAAGCTAGGACATTTTTGGTGATTCACCTAGCATTCAAATAAAGTATTCGGAGGTTATTTTCATTTTTTTTTTTTTGGATATTTTAAGATACTTTATAAATATAAAACCTAGATTAGAGTTCATTATTCAAAATAAAAACCCAATATAAAAATAGAACTCTCGAAACTCCATTGAAGTTAGGAGCAAGGTTGAAAATAGGATCTTGATTTCTCCATTGATTGTTCATAATTTCGTGGATAATCTCCATTTTAGGTATGCTGTTTCATCCTTCAATCCTCTTTCCTTCAATGAGCCAAATTTCAAAGGCTTTTCAAAGACATTCAAAACATAGATTTTCCTATTTCAACTTCTTGCCATTGGTTCTTACATGTAATGATTTAAACCAATGTTTTATGATAGAATTAATAATAATTTAATTTTTTTAGATAAAAACTTTAAGAAATCATGTGTTTCGTGAATTCCTATTTTTGACTCTAATATGGGGGATTTGATCATGACTTGATATTAGTGAGTTCATCTGTAGATTGTATAGGGCTATTGAATTATGTGTAGATTATGATATAATTATTTATAGTCTTCCATAATTTGCTTATATTCATATTGCATGTTATGGGATAATTGGTATGGTTTGATTTATTGTTTAGTATTTAGTGTATGGCTATTGGTAAGAACCTTTGTGAAGCACATTGGTTGAAAAGGCTAAGGAATGTTGATGATGACGACTGAAAGGTGGTGAGTTGACCTAATCATTCTAGTTTGTGTAGAATTGATAGTGAATTGTATTGATTGGTATGATCAAATTATTGTTTTGGTAATTATGTGTTATTATTGCGATGAACAAGGCCTTGTCAGCATTATTATGTAAATTGTGATGCTATCATGTTATAGCTTGTATCGATGATCAAAGGTGAAGGCTTCTTATGTATATATGTATATGTATATTTGAGATTAAAGTGTTAGTTCGTCTAATTAGGTATATGTGGCTATGATATACTATAGTTATGTCTTTATATGTGTTGCTAGTATATAGTTAGGTAGACTTAGATGTCCCTAGATTATGCTTGAATGTTATGGAATATGTGATAAGATGATGATTTTGTGTCATAATTGGTGGACTTATATACCTCTATGTGATACATGCATGTTAAGTGATAGTTACCGCTTGACTTAGTAGTCTTAAGAACCTTTTTCATATATGTGTATGAGTGATTAATTTATGACCCTGATCATGTAAACAAGGTCAATAACTTTGAATCCTCAATATAAAAAGGAGTTTATAGAATACTTGAAGCTTAAAGTGGTAACGGTATCCTTCTTGAGTGAATGATGGAGTTATTTTTTAGGTTAGGTGGAATGGCACGAAACCATCTCTAAGGAAGTCATAAAAAATATCCTTATAATCATATATTTGCATCCATAGTGGACCCATCCTTTGTAGGGGTATTATGATTTGGTAATATTCATAAATTGTACATTTTAATAAACCTTTATTGTGAATGAACTTACTCTATGAGAACAAGGCTAAGGACCCAGTGAATATGCTTGTGGTAGTGACTATACATAAGATGAGACTAGAGTACCAAGAAACCCTTGATATTCCTTAACCATATGCCAACATGGGATGTGACTTGATTCTACCCTTTCCAAGTAGAACACCTTCCCCGGCGTAGTTGTAGACTTCGGATTCCATACCTAGATAGTGTGGTCTATGTCGGTTAATGCCTATTCTCAACATGTGGGATGCATTCTAGTGTTTGAGAAGTTCTGCAACATGTAGGTATTGGAATAGGACATTATCTATACATGGCACACGTAGTCTTTGAAGATACTAGGATGAGGGTTTCCTAGGTCCTCCACGACAATTATGTGAAGTCATATAAATGCTTAATTGTGTATTAATTGGCTTAATGAATTATGAATGACATAAGTTAAGGCATGTGAATTGAAAGGTTCTTATCTAGGGTAGCTGTGAGGATTCCTTAGGTAGCCTTTGAAAGGGTGTATATGTGGTCTCTCCATGTCTTACTCAATCGAGTCTTAGAGTAACCTTGGGTAGTAAATCTAAGTGATGAAAAGGGAATAATCTTACCTTAGGTAGTCTTAAGGAATTCTTAAATGTTCTTCAACAGGGTGTATGGGTGGTCTCTTGTTGTCATAATTAATTAAGTCTAACGATGATCTTTGGTAGGATGTTTATATGCTTATATGGTTTCTAAGTAATAATAGTAAAATATGGTACATTTTTTTGAACATGTTGTAGATGTGAAGATTTACTTGTAAGTACTTCTTATTCTTTTTTATGAAGTTTTCTTCAAAAGAACATAAGAATCATGTTATAAAGTAAATGTCAGATTTAGCAAGTTTTTATTGTATGTCACCATAATTAGTACATTTAATCTACTGATTCCATATGTTGTTATATCTCTAAAGGTTTAGGTGGCAAGTGAGAAGTATCTTTAAAGTGAAGCTTGGGAATAGCATTCTCTTTAGACAAGTTGATATGTCCTCACATATGTAACACCTTGAAAATCCAACACACATTTTAAAGACTACCATAGGTGTCATAAGGTCTAAGTATTGTTTCTAAGTCCAATTTTAATGAATGTAGGTCATTTAGAAGGTTTAAGAACCAAAACATTCAAAAATTTCCATGACATCCGAGTAGTTGGTTCAAAGGGATCTAAGTATACCTTAGCCTATTTGACTAACTTTTAGGAGTAAAAAATGTACGAAGATTGCTTCAAAGTTATCTAATAGGTGTTTGATTTTTTTCATGGTTAAAACGTCCGGATACGACTCCCCAATGACCAACCAAGGGCCCTTGAGGTGGACCCTCGTAATTTGATGCAACATTGCCTAGCAGTGTGCATCGAGGGGACAGAAGATGGTCCGTGTGTGGATCAATAAGGCGTCAATTCCACCGTCGTCCCCCATATAGGCTGGTTGAGAAGGTCCCTTCACTCGCACAGCCTCTAAACTCATCGACAGAGTGTGGAGGTGCATGTAACGGTCCATGTGTGGATAAACGGGGCATCAATACCACCATCAATCCACAGTTAGACAACTGGAGAAATCCCCTCACCAACACTGTCTCAGACCAAGATGACGGATTGCAGGAGGGAGGCGGGATATCCGTCGATAAACAGACGTCCCGTAAGCGGGATCTCGTCCATGAGGGTCCTATGTTGATGTACATTTTTAATTTAGTTTACTAAATTAATTAGGTTGTTTAGGAGTTAGTTGGGGATTTAAGGTAGACTAATTAAGTTTATTAAGTCACCCTATAAATACCCGCAAACCTCATAAACCTAAAGACAACTCTCAAATAAACTGTCCTCCTTCTGTCTTATTTCACCCTCTAGACGAACTCACCATTCAAGACTAGCAAATATTAGGGTTTGGGGACTGTAAAGGGACGAATTCACCATCAAATTGTTGAGAAACGTTAAGGTATAGGTTCTGTTCACCTTTGAGACTCTTTCCTCAAAGGGTTCCATCGCAATAGATTTCAAAAGTTGAGTTTTCTTATGGGTTTCATTCAATTACGATTGAAGTTATGGATTGAGTTGTTAATGATATCATAGGGTTATATTGAGTAGATTAACATATAATCTACTTGTTTATGGTAATTGTTGATGGTTTGGTTTAAATTGAAGAATATGATCCACCATCGCTAATACAAGTATGGATCTTGACCTATATTTTATTCTCAGCGGTGATATGAGTTGGTTGTTGATTTTATTACTATCCTATGGTGTTATTATGATTGAATTAAGATGAATTATAGTCCTATTATACTAATTCTTGAGATGTTGTTTAGGTTATGAATTGTAAATGTGAAATTAGCCTATGTATTTTGTCTCAAGTGATGATGTAGTGTTGAATTGTGTTATAGAGATGTAATTGGTCTTGTTATCTTATTGGTTATGATTGTGTGATGATTTTACTCCCCAAGATGGGTTGAGTTATGCGTAGATGGAAATACCTTGATAATAGACTATGAGGAAGACTTGGTAAGTCTTAGAATCTCTATCTTTATTTCCAATTGTGATTAATTGTTTTTATGTCATAATATTACATTGGAGTTATGCCTTATGCTAGGATTATAGGGTGGTATGATGTTGAATTGAAATGTCTTTACTATGTTATGATGTTGATTACGTTGTATGTGATATAAGGATGGTTAAAACTATAAGTGTACCTTATTATGCTATGAAATGTTAATGTGTTAACCTCACTTGTATGAATTGTGATGAAAGGACATGTACTCATATAATTCTTATTGAGATATTGATGATGATTATTATACAAGGGGTATACCTTATGGCCTAAATTAAGTTATTACTGATAATTAAAGGCTTAAAGACATTTCAAAAAGGGACTCTAGCTTAGCACCGAGTGAACTAGATTGAGGAGTATCCCTTCCCACATAGGGAAGGTACGAACACTTCATTACTCCCGAGATAGGAGACTATAATGCATAGCACATAAAAAGGGTCCCAACTAAATCTCCTAGTTCTTAAAGTATGTTTTCCCCATAGGAATACTAGCTAGTTGATCAACATAGTATCTATGTTTTATGTTTTGGTACTACCTTGGCAAGTAGTCCGCCTTCTTTCGATGTAGGGTTTTATGACACCGGATTCCACACTAGGTCATGTGGTCTATGTCGGTTAGGGAAAAATGTTCCCAAAAATGTATAATAAATTAAAGGACTTGAACTCACACTTGGATAACCTAACGAGTCTAGCTTAGTCTAGGTAGGGGTATGGGACGCGCTTAAACATTGCACTAGTTAGACTTGAGGGTAATCTTAGGAGGAGGTTCTCATATTTGTTTATGCTATGATAATATATGATGTATATATAATGACAATGGAAGATTGTTGATACTATATGTTGATTAATTCATTTGTGAATATTCATTGAGTTATAATGTTAATATATAATGAAATGTAAATCTAAATGCCATGATATGTAAAGTTGTACTTTGGTCATGTTTTCTTGTTGAGGACACTTAATTGAGTAAGGTTATGGGGATTTGATTGGTCATTGCACTTGTTGACTCTATAATGACTTGTGAGTAGTTGTCTAGCTTATTATGATATGTTTAACTCTTGTTCATTCTTGTGATATTGTTGCATGATGTTAGGGTTGTAGTAAATCATGGTTTCAAGTATGTTGGGACAAGTATTACTTGTTGATATTGTAAGCATGTTTGATTGATTGATATGACTTACTTCACTTTGCGTGTTAAGTCCCTAAAGGGGTAAAATGACTTGATTTGACTAAAAAGTCCCTTTGAGCATGTTTTTCTTGTGTATGTGTATAAGATCCCATACTTAGTACATGTGAAGTACTAACCCCATTTTCTTACCTTTTCCCAAACATTTTAGGTTCCGGTCATTGAAGAGTTTGGAAGGCGACATTATTGAAGGCTTGGATTCTTCCTTTAATCCAAGTGGGGTAGGTACTCAATTTTCGATGGAAATTCCATCCTCTAGATTAGGGATTTTGTTATGAGCTTATTGACTCTTTCATTTCTCTCCTTTTTTAATTGAGTATTGTACTTTTGTATGACCTATACATGGTCTTGTTGGACTTATGTAAGGTATATGACCATATTGTGATATTCGTTTAGATGGTTTGAGATGAGACAATCATTGAGACTAATTCTATATTTTACGTATATGTATGTGCAATAAAAGTAGAAGGCTATGTAACCTTTCTATACGAAGGCTCTATGTATACTCACTATGAATATATATTATGTGTATGTAGAGGTCTATGTAAACCTCCAAGTAGTGATAATGAATGTTTTAATTTTTTCCGCATTTTTCAATCTATGTATGTAATGACATGAGACTAAGAGGCTAGCCTTAGTCCTTAAAAAGGCCGCCGCCGCCGATTACGTCGAGGGGGTAAACCCGGATATGAAAACATGATTCGAGGACATAGTTATATCTAGTCTTTCCTCTCAAAAGACATTGTATTAGACTTTGCTTTTCAATGTTATTAATGTATGGGTTTTGACCCAAAGATTTTTATTTTGACTAAAATGGTTATGTCGAGACATAGTCTTTCTTATGTTTCTATAACAGAGTTTTGAAATATTGATCTATTGCTATCAAAAAATTTAATTTCTCACTACTTTTCATATATATATGCTATAAATCATATCTAAGGGATTATGCAAGACTTACGAGAGGTCGAGTACGTTGTGTGGCGACTTAAGGATGCCCTAACTTTTATGGTGTATTTTGGGTTATGACATTATGACATGAGTATTCTTTTCCACCATGGATAGGCTAATGTTGCTTGTTGATGCTTTAATAGGTTGTGTATGGGATGAACCACGCATGTTGATGAAGAAAAGAGATAATTAGTAAAAGATGTGCACAACCTAGCACGCCTGGGTGTCAGAATTATGGATTCCACAGAAGGAGGATAGTAGTGAAGAATGGAGCTGAATCATCCTTAACTTCGGATGTGAAATAAAAGCAAGACCAAGATTCCATTCTTCTTTAATTGAAGAAAAATGTTCATAAGCAAAAAGTATGAAGTTTTGAACAAGGGGGATATTAAGTTAGATTATGTTTATCTATTGATGATGGACTCCAAGAGAGGATCATAAAGGAAGCTCATAGATAAAGATATTCCATTTGTTTATGTTCCATAAAAATGTATTGTGATTTGAGATAAGTGTACTGGTAGATGTGTATGAAGAAGGGCATTGCTTAATTTGTTGCTAAGTGTCCAAATTTCAAAAAAAGTTAAAGTACAGACCAAAAGACGGATGGTTTGGCTACGAATATAGAACTTCCAGAATGGAAGTGGGAGATGATTATGTATTTCATCAGTCTCGCAGGCAGCATAATTCTATTTGGTTGATTGTCCAAAGATTAACAAAATCAGCACCCTTTTTACTGGTAAAGACTACTCATCAGCAAAAAATTATGCTAAGTTATATATTCAAGAGGTGGTAATATTTCATGGGGTTTCCATTTCCATTATTTCATATAGAGGTGCACAATTTATTGCACAGTTCTAGAAATATTTTTATAAAGGCTTAGGTTCAAAGGTTAGCTTAAGTACTACCTTTCATCTCCAGACTGATGGGCAAGTGAAGCGTACTATTCAAACATTAGAGAATATGTTGAAAGGATGTGTGATTGATTTCACAGGGAATTGGGATGATTACCTACCTTCCATTGATTTTTGTTATAACTACCTTTATCACCCTACATACAAATGGCTAATTCTGAAGATATTTATGGGAGAAAATGTAGATCTCCTATTGGATGGTTTGAGATGGATAAAGCAAGATTTATTGGACCGAATTTAGTTCACTAAGCTATGAAAAAGGTTAAATTGATTCAAGAAAGGTGTAAAATTACACAAAGTCTTTAGTAATCCTATATTGATGTACTGAGAATAGAGTTAGTGTTTGAGGTAGATGATTGGGTTTACCTGAAAGTTTCACCCTTGAATGGTGTTATGAGGTTTGGTAAGAAGGGAAAGCTTGCCTTCGATATGTTTGTCCCTATAGAATTTCCAAGAAGATTAAGAAAGTAGATTATTAGTTTGAGCTACCATAAGAGTTAGTTGCGGGTCATCTGGTGTTTCATATCTACACGTTGAAGAAATGCATTGGCGACCCTTCATTGATCAATCAATGTGATGATATTCGAATCATAGATAACTTGTATTATGAGGAAATATTGGTACAAATCTAGATCGCCAAGTTTTAAATTTTAGAATAAAAGAGGTAGCATCGGTCAATGTACTCTGGAGGAACAAATTTGTATAACAAGCTACTTTGGAAGATGAAAAGGAGATGAATAATAGATATCCACATCTCTTTGGATGAAGGAAAAATGCAGACCAAGGTACTAATTTTCTTCTTAGTACTATCTAAATTTTTTGTAAGCATGTTTTTTGGTTGAATTTAATTGTAGATTTTGAACTTTTTGTTTCTACCTGAAACCTAGTATGAGTTATACCATTCAAGAACGAATATTCCCAAGGAGAAGATATTGTAACATCACGCAACTGGAAACAATTAGAACGGAAATTAAAATCAGGAAATAGTTTTTTTTTTTGAAAGTATAACGATAATATGAAAATTTTAATTAAGTTAAAAAGTGATTTTTTGGTAAAACTTCAAACGATAATAAATAGTAGATAAGTATGATGTTTCCAATGTTCCACATTTGTGCGATTTCAAGTTTGTATGAATGAGTTATTGCTTTCACAAGTTGGGTTGTTGGATAAAGGAAAGTCTAATTCGGTTTGGGGAGGAAAAATCCATCTTTTCCTTACCTAATTAAATTAATTCGTTTTTAAAAATTTATTTTGGTAAAACAAGACTTTATTCAGTTTAGAAAAATTAGAAGTCTTGCTAGAGCTTGGAGAATTGAGAAAAGAAGAAAAAAAAGAGGATAGAAATCAAGAATCGCAAAGAACATTCGAGCTTTGAATATGGAATTCATTGGGGTGATCCCTAACAAGGTGTGTGAGATTCCCATATCATTAGGTTAGTTCTCCCATGCAACAATTATATTTCAATTCAGCGAATTTAAGTCTTTGAATGTTAAGACAGTTAGTTCTTAAAGAACATTGTTGAATGTATTGTTGAGTTCATAATGATTGCGCCGTTGAAGTTTCTTGATGATTTGGTTTATGTTTTGGAGTTAATTTTCGAGTTTAATATATGGTATGTTGAAAGTGCTAATGATCTTAAGTGTTTGGGAAAGAACTATTGATATTTTGAGGGTTTAGAGATGAAAAACGAATGAGAAAAGTCAAGAATATTTTTGGAAGAGTTTAGGGTGTCGCACCTGCTACAGCACAACAATAGTCTCTCTAAATTTTGGCCTCTATCATTTGCTCCAGCCAAAGAGCCCCAACTTTCACCATGAAGTTTGAGGGCTGGCGCCCCACACCTCTCAAGGCTTCAAGCACGCTAGTTCTCCCCATTCTTCCCAATCTTCCGTACTAGTTCCTTAGTGATGTACCTATGTTTCTTAGTTTATTCCATAACTCTAACGTACATCTAAACATCATTAAATTATCCATAATTATGAGATCATTAACCTTGAATCCATAATTCAATTCAAGGAAGGTGAAGGTCAAGGTTAAAGAACATAAAACTCAAGTGTAGAAGTTAAGAAGAAAGTCAAAGAAAAGTTCTTAAAAGTTTTCAAGAGTTTTTAGCAATATTTTTTCTTTGTTCTTAAGAATCAAGATTCAATTTAAGGAAAGAGTAATGAGTTGAGTTCATTTTAAAAAAGTTATAATGGAATTATATATTCCCTAAGAGTTTATAAATATTTTCACATTTGAGAAAGAAAGCGAAAAACGATTCCAAGAGTTCCTTTAAGATAATATTTGAGTAATTATATCAAACCAAAGAAAAAAGTTATAAAATCACATGTGCTAAGTATATTTTTAGGAGTAGTATTGAGCACCCATATAGGGATTCGAGTCCATATGTACTCAAGTCTCCACATATCATGTAGCCATCATGGGTATTAAAGGATCATACTTTATAGATGATTACGTAAGATAGCTAGTGGATCCACAAAGTTAAGTAGTTCTTTGCCATTGCAAACAAAAGGACAATTCTGGTAGCGTAGGCAAGATGGTGTATCATCACTTAGGCTCATAGTTGTAGTTTTGGGTTAGAGAATCTCAAGCGTACACTATGTTACTTCATTATATAAGTAAATTTGAGTTCGTTATTGCATCTTATTTAAAAAAAACTATGTTTTTTCCATTGTTTTATAAGCTTTGTATATATTGCATCTGTCTTATAGTATGATATTAATTGACTTTATTCCTGAGTTGAGAATATCCAATGTAAGTGTTCGCTTCATATTCTTTTCAGGTTCTAGATGTGTTTAGCATTCCAACTCACATACTTGTACGTTCAATGTACTTAGTCTAGTTGACTTGAATTGTCATATGATGTAGACGTAGTTAACTAGGACATGGATTCCGGTGCATCGTTGATGCAGTGAGCAATTTAGAGTCTACTGGTGAGAATCATTGCATTCCACAGGATCCATTTTATTATTTCTAGTTTAGTTTCATTATTATGTTGTAAAGTTTATCCTAACATCCATTTCTTTTGTTTTTAGAGGCTTCATAGATAGTCAGATGTTAGTCATGTCGGTCTTGTCATTTTCATTTATTATGTACTTAGATTTGAGTAGCCATTTTGTCCATGTGAAATGTTTTCTTTTAAAACATTTTAGGTATCCCTTAAATAGTTGAATAAGTGTATTTTGATCCTTGCATTAATGCTTTAAGTCCTCCCCTGAGTAAATAAGCCAGACTAAGGGTTCGTTTGGGACAAGTTATGGTCTTCAAGTACTAGACCCACCCAAGGTGTAGGCTTGGGGCGTGACAATACATAAGACTCCATATTTAGTTCATATGGTTTTATGTTTGTCAAAAGTGGCTCCTACAGTTCATTAAGATTGTATTGCATTGACGATTTATTAGTACAATATTCAGTCTCAACATGTTATGACATTTTGATTATATTCACTTAGTTCATGTTCTGTATTCTTATAATGTTTAGATTATAATCTTTCTTTATTTAACTATTCAGCTATATTATTATTAAGCTTTACTCTGTCATTCATGCTCACTACCTTTCAAGTACTCACACATACAGGGGCTATAGCTTCACGTGATGTATATTTGGGTTCTCATATTCGAGTTAAAGCTTAGATCGTCTCCCTATCTTAAGTTTAACAACTACAATGGAGATTTCTAATTAATGTAGAACAAGTGACATGATTATTTTTATTTGTTTTTATTCTTTAGTTTGAGTATTTTCTAGATCTAGTTGGAGCATGTCTCAAAACTAATGATTTACTTAAGATATATTTAGTTTCAATTATAGTATTCGAGTTTATTGTTGTTAAACATTAACACCCCTTATTCTACGTGTGCTATTATATGTATCTAACATTTAAAAATTTTAATTCGATTATAGTTATGGACTCAGATTCCTGTGCAACTGTGACAATAGAATATGTATAAAGTTGTAATACCACATGCCTTCAAACACATATTTGACTAAGTGAACCTAAAAACAATTTGAAATTGGGAAAGATGGTATTTGATATAAAAGTCAAAGTTTCCAGCAACATATTAGTGCTACGATCTGGTAAAGAAACGAATATTAGGAAAATAGTGTAAAATAAGTGAGGTGCTTGCTTGACTAAACTATGCTGGTAGGTGACAAGTAGGTGATGCACCAACGTAGAATTAGAGGACTGCATTTTATGTGAAGAAGGCAAGTAGGTGATGCACCTACTTAAAATATGTTGACAACATTTTAAGTGAAAAGAGCAAGTAGGTGATGCACCTATATAGAATAAGTGGACTACGTCCCAGTAAAAAGTGAAAAAAGGAATTGAACCTACTTAAAAACTTGAGGAGGTGGTGCACATTATTGTTTATATGTAAAGGACCATGTTATTTCTCAAATATATTAAGTGAAAACTTCAAAAAGGGACCTCTAAAGCACTCAAGTTTATCACATATCCTTCATCACTTATTCTCCAGAAAATTTCTCTTAAGGAAAGCCATAGAAGCTCCAAGAGTTATGGTCTATAGCTTCACCATTAAAATTTAAAGCCAAGTCTTTATTTTTTAAGTACAGGTAAGTAGAACATTTCCCATATTAAGGAATTCATGTGATATAATTTTATTTAACATCAATTTAAAGGGGGAAAAGAAAACCTAATCCTTGAAGAATCAATGTCTTAGCAGGTGAGGTTTCTATCCAGCAAGGTAGGCCATGGAAATTTTTATCTCTCTCTTGTTCTTGCATTGTTTGTGAATGTTTTTATGTGTTAATTATAACAGGAGTGGTGTATCTATATGCGTCAGCACGGAGGAAGGATGTGCCGGTTTGGAAAGCCATGGAGTGAAGCCCCCTTAAATTTTGATTGTGAGCTTGTTTGAGCATATTAAAGGTAACGCTAGTTGGAACCTATGGGATGTTGATTATAAGCCGTATGTTCATATTGTTATTTACCATTGTGATTCTCAGTATTTTGTGTATGATCATACAATGGATTGTGGCTTGATATGTGCGTAGAAGTGAGAGAGATAGTAATAGTATATAATATTGAAAGTATAGCGATACACAACTTAATTGAGTGTTCCATGAGCTTATGTTATACCATCCCTTTGTATTTTCTTTTCAAAACATTTTGTATCCCAAAATGTTTTGGAGGACCATATAAGAGGCAGCATATTATATGAAAAATTATAGTATAATAGTTGGGAAGAAGACCCTTCATGGGATTAATTAGAGATTTACTCCAATTTAAGGTTTTTGTCTGATCAAGAAGCCCAAACTTTATTATCCGAAAGTAATACTAGTTTTGTAATTTACTCCATTGTAGGCAAATAATCTGATTAGGAAGACGATTTAACTCATTGTAGTATCAAAATTATTGCATAAAGATATGTAAGGCTATTCGATTTCCTAGTTCTTTTGCATGAATCAAAAACATGCATTACAAAAAGTATGCTTTCTATGTGCCCTTGGTAGTACTGACTTATCCTTAATTACATCTCCTAATCCGTACATCATTAAAGTGAGCACTCTAATATGAGTTTTTTACTAAATGTACGTGTTTACTCTACCTAGTGTTAGCATGGAAGGCTTAAAGTTATTTCATAGTCAAAGTTGTCGTGGCACGTATTTCTCTTATATAAATCAAAGTGATACTATATAAAACCTGGTACATATGTTTATATGTTTAATATACGATATGCCAATATCTTACCAACTTGCTTCACTTGTCTATTCCATCATATATGTAATCTTTTTCACATGTTCATGTTCCCTTTATTGGTTATTTTACCATTGTATTAGACTATAATGTTACCTCAAAAGATGTGTAATTGATGTATTGTACATTTGTATATACTTACTTGGAATATCTACCCATCCTTAAGTTTAATCTGTTCACATTCTTCCTTTGTTCCACATTCATGTAATTTGTCCACATTCTTACTTTGTTTCACATTCATGTATACCTTGTCGTTGATATTATTCATTGAGTATTTGGCTATCATATAGAGTTCAAATCTCTTGTCTTAAAGTTAAATGTCTTCACTTGATATGCACTTCAATTTAAGATGTCAAAATGCTTACTAAGTCATAAAAGCTCCTAACTATTACGTTAGTGTTGCATTTGCATACCACGTCACTGTCAGTATTGTAAGTCCATATTCCTATGTCTTAAACTACTGCTTCATAGTTCCATATTCCAACAATGATTATGACAATCAAAAAAAAAAAACAATCTCAAAAGAGTTATGCTTATACAAAGAACAATCTCAAAAGGGTTATGAACAATCTCAAAGATAAACGAATCTAAGTGAAGCTATCTGTATAATTATGGTGGCAGCCCAGGAGATAATGCCTAGCATGGGTCAATCCCAATTTGTATAGAAGAGTTTCAGCTGAAAGGCGAAAGCCTAGCATGGGTTGATCCCTATTGGTATGGAAGGGTGCTAGCTCAAGGGTATAATCCTAGCGTGGGCCGATCCCAATTTATAAGATTATGAGGATAACATCCCATGGGTTAAACTGTCTAACATGGGTCATTCTCTTCAAGCGCTTATTAGCTTCTTATTTGTATCATATATCTTAAAAATATTACAATGCATAGAAAAGTAAAGAAAAGAATGGAACATACACAATTCCTCAAGTATAAGCAAAGGTGGTCTCTAATATTTACTACTGGTATTTTGTTTTACATGAGTTCTCATTTTACATATTATTGTATTATCCCTTACTTATTTTGTACATTCTTTCATACTGACCTCTCTTAGTTGGGACACTGCATTTGATTCTACAATTACAAATATTAAGTAAGTAGATCTCCCCAAAAGAAGCACATGATACTCAGAGATTGTTGGCGAGCCAGATTGATTCGGGGCTTTGTCGAGTCCTTAATATGTTACTTTCCTAGTGGTACAATCATGGCTTCCAGTAGAGGCTTTGTAGAAATTGTAAAGCTATTATTTGTATTCATAGTTTCACTTGTCAAACGTTCTTTGTATCTTTTAAACAGTTGAATAAGTGCATTTTAATCCTTACATTAATGCTTTAAGTATTCCCTTGAGTAAGTAAATCAAGCTAAGGGTTCTCTTGGGACATGTTATGGTCTTCGAGTCCTAGCCCCACCAAAGTTGTAGGCTTGGAGCGTGAAAATAAATAAGACTCCATATTTAGCTCATATGGTTTTATGTCGGTCCAAAGTGGCTACCGCAGTTCAGTCAAATTCTATTGCATTGACGAGTTATTAGTATAGTTTTAGTCATATCATGTTGTAAATTGTTCATATTGTATTAACTTAGTTCATGATTAGTATTATTATCATATGATGCCCCGAGCTACCCCCGAGACGTGGACACAGGACCTATGACCAGAATGATCCCAATCTAACCCTACCAACATGATCATGAGCATACTAAAGAAAATAAACTTAATGCGGAAGATAAATTATAATTTGAAATAATAATATGGGGAATACCGATATTCAATAATTGAGATATATGAAATACTGATGAGTGTAATACAAAGAAGTTATTAACTCAATACTAAGATGTAACTAACTATGTCTGAAATAAGCCTCTAACTAACTAGAACTTTTGGGATAAGCCCCAGCTATGTGTAGCAAAAACTAAAACTAAAGGAATAAATATTGAAAAGAAACACATGACTATTGTCATCGGAGAATAAGGACTCATTAAAGAATCTTTTTCACTAGAGATGGGGATTCGATCTAAGAGTGATATGGATGTTGAGAACATTAACCTAAATCATGATAAAATGCAGCGCAGGTATGCGTCTGTGCTTGAAGGTACTGAGCATGTACGACAGAGTAAAGCTTAAATAAAATATAATTGAACAAGCATTAAAACAACTATAATATTTTGAATGTGATATACTGAATTTTGAGCTAACTGATACAATGACAAAATTTATAATATGTTAAGACTAAATACTAACTGGATTGTAAATATGGTCACTGAAATAGAGTTTTACTGAACTATTGAAGCTTCTAACAACCTATAGTGAAACCATATGAGCTAAATCTGGAGTCCGATGTATACGCCCCATGCCAAGGGTATAAAGGCATGTTGGCTTGATCACTAAACTGATTCCCACATAGGGTACTTACAACCTACTAGGCTAGTAGTTCTCGGACTATTGGTACCTTGAACCCCAGTCGGTATTATGCTACTCCCAATGAATTAAGTGATTAACATATGATGAAAAGATTTTTGTAAATACTACAAAGCTCAAAACTGAATATACAAATTGAGAATGCAACAATTAATCTGATAATGACACATTAATAACTGACGCATTTATATCTGAAGTAACTAATTTATCTGACCTAGCATGTGCTATTCAAGAACAAAAGAAATACATATATAGTGTTCTAAAATTCATGTGATAAATTGAATAATAACTTTACAATCTGATTTGGAACATATATTTAACTAATTTATGATGATCTACTATAATTATATAAACCCTAGGTTTAATTATGATAAGAGAATCGACAAAAGAAAGAAATCTAGCGATCTAATGGGTGAAAGGAACCCACTAGTGAAATCCCACATGCCTAGTGATGAAATCCACAGAAAAATATTTATATTTCGTGGCAGGAACTGAGGAAAACTTGTTGCCTTCTTGAACTAGGGTTCTTCACCTTTTTCTCCTTTCTTGCTTCTGATTTTCTATGTTTTGATTTGATGATTTGACTTACGTATGTTTTAGTTATGTTTCTAGGCTTAAACTGAGTAAAATATGATGATTTAGAGTCAAAATGATGTATCTTAGGGTTAAAATAAATTGCAAAAAGACCAAAATACCCCTAGGTTATATGCTCTAGGACAAAACGACGAACTGGACTGATGGACCGTCGCTCAATTGATTGTTCATTTTTTTGAGTCCGTAGGTTGGGTCTTTTCGACATACCTTTACCAAAACAAGCCTAACTTTTTACTCGAAGGATTGATTTTAGCAAAGTTTGTGGCTTCGGAAAGGTAATTTAATTAGATATCATTTAATACATCATGGAACACATTATTCATTTTGTGCTAAGATTTATAATCAATTGAAGTTGACCCAACAACACTTTCCCCCCATGTGTCTGCTAATTTTCACCTACGGCCCATAGGTCAATTTACGGACCATACAGGTCAATCGTGGTTTATGTCATAGGCTGGGTAAATGGAGTGTTGACTAGCGGACATAGACTACGCACCGTAGTCTGACTTACAAATCGTAGGTGTGTCTGTAGATCGACACTTAGTCATTTTTTCTAGCCTACGTCATGGGAGAGTTTCAGTCACAAATGACAAATGTGCAGCACGGGCCGTAGGTCAGGCTACGGTCCACTGATAGTGACAGTCGATTGCACCTGCAGATTTCCGAAAAGATAATTTTTGGTCTTTTTTTGATACAGGGTGTTACATATCATGTTTAGATTTTAATATTTCTTTATTTATGTATTCAGCTATATTATTATTCAGCTTTACTCTATCGTGCATGATCACTACCTTTCAAGTACCCTTGCTAGAGAGGCTATAGCCTCTCGTGATGTATGTTCAAGTTCTCGGCTTTGAGTTCATGATTAGATCGGTTCCCGATCTTCAGTTCAACAACTACAATGGTGATTTCTCATTAATCGAGCACAAGTGACATGATTACTTTCCGTTGTTTTTAGTCTTTAATTTGAGTATTTTCTAGATCTAGTCGAGGCATCTCTCGACAATAGAAACTTACTTAAGATATATCTAGTTTTAGTTATAATACTCGAGTTTAGCTTTTCAATTGTTGTTAAACATCAACACCATGTATTCTACGTGTACTAGTTATATATATATGACACTAAAAAAATTCCTTGAAGTATAGTTATGGACTTGGATGCTTATACAACTGGTGACAATAGAATATGTTTAAAGTTTTATTACCCCGTTCCTGCCAACACAAATTCAAATAAATGAACCTAAGAACAATTCAAAATTGTGAAATATGGTAATATAAAAGTCAAAGTTGTCAACAACGTAATAGTGCTACGTTCTTGTAAAGAAATGACGATTGGGAAAATAGTGTAAAATAAGTTAGGTGCTTGCTTTACTAAACTATGTTAATAGGTGATGCACCTCCTTAGAATTAGAGTACTGCATTTTATGTGAAAGGGAAAGTAAGTGATGCACCTACTTAGAATAAGTGGACAACATTTTACGTGAAAATATCAAGTAAGTGATGCACCTACGTAGATTAAGTGGAGTACGTTTTTAGTGAAAAGTGAAAGGAGGAGATTCACCGTCTTAAAAACTTGAGGAGGTGGTGCACCAGGTTTCTTTAAATTAAGGACCATGTTATTTCTAAAATTTATTAAGTGAAAACATAAAAAATATACCTCTAAGTCATTCAAGTTTATCACATCTTCTGCATCGCTAATTCTCCTTAAAGTTTCTCCTAAGGAAAGCCATAGAAGCTCCAACAGTTCTGGTCTACGGCTTCACAATTAAAATCTAAATCAAACCCTTTTTTATAGAAGTACTAGTAGGTTTAACATTTACCATCTTAAGTAATTCAGGTGAATAATCTGATTTAACATCAAGTTAAGGGGGAGAGAACAACCTAAACCTTGAAGAATCAAAGTCGTAGAAGGTAAGGTTTCTGCCTAGCAAGGTAAGCCATGAAAATTTTCATCTCTCTCTTGTTCTTGCATTGTTTGTGAATGTTTATGTATTAAAAAAATACGGAGTGGTTTATCTATATGGTTTGATCATGAAGGGAGGATGTGCTTGGTTTGGAAAGTCATGGAGTGGAATCCCCTTAAAATTTGATTGTGAGCATGTTTGAATATCTTTAAGGTAATGTTAGTTGGAACTCACGGGATATTGATCGGAAGCCGTATGTTCATACTGCTATTTCCCATTATTATTCTTAGGGACTATTTGTGTATCCGTCATATAAGGGGCAGCGGCTTGATATGCACAGAGAAGTCATGAGAGCTTGTTATGGGATAGAACATTGAAAGTATAGTATAAACCACTTAATTGAGTGTTCAATGAGCTCACTTGGTGTCATCCCTTAGTATATTCTTTTAAAAATGTTATGAATCCAAGGAGTTTTGGAGAACCATATAAGAGACTTTATAGTATATGAAAAAATTAGAGGAGAATGGGTGGGAATAAAACCCTTGATAAAATGAATTACAGATTTAGTGCCATTAAAATTTTTGGTCTGATCAAGTAACCCAAAGTTGATTGTCATAAAGTTATACTAGTTTTGTTATTTACTCCATTGTAGATAAATAACCTGCTTAGGAAGACGAATTAACTCATTGTAATATCAAAAGTTGTGCATAAAGGTATGTAAGGCTATTCGATTTCCTAGTTCTTTTCATGAATCTAAAACTTGCATTACAAAAATTAAGCTTTCTAAGTGTCCTTGGTAGTAGTGACTGATCCGTAGTTATAACTACTACTCCGTAGAGCATTAAAGTGAGCACTATAATATGTGTTTATTACTAAATGTGCGTCTTTAGTCTACCAAGTCTTAGCATGGAAGTCTTAAACTTGTTTCATAGTCAAAGTACACATGTCACATATTCTCTTATATACATCAATGTTATCCTATATTACACATGGTACATATATTTCTATGTTTGATATACGATCTGCCCATATCTTGCAAACTTGCTTCAAATTGTCTATTCCATCATATATGTCAACTTTTCATATGTTCATGTGTTTCCTTTATTGGTTATTTTTCCATTATATTAGACTATAATGTTACCTTAAAAGATGTGTACTTTATCTATTGTACATTTGTATATACTTACTTGGAATATCTATCCATCGTTAAGTTGAATCTGTCCACATTCTTCCTTGATTCCATATTCATGTATACCTTGTCTTTCATATTAGTTATTGAGTATTTGACTATCATATAGAGTTGAAATCTCTTCTCTGAAAATTAATTGTCTTCACTTGATATGCGCTTCAATTTGAGATGTCAAAATGCTTACTGAGTCATATAAGCTCCTATGTATTACGTTAGTGTCACATTTGCTTGCCACGTCGTTGTCACTATTGTAAGTCCATATTCCTATGTCTTCTACTACTGCTTCATAGTTAATAATCACAACAATGATTATGACAACCAACAAAACAATCTCCAAAAGAGTTATGATTATCCAAAGAACAATCTCAAAAGAGTTATGAACATCACATAACAATCTCAAAGATTAAATTATCTAAGTAAAGTTATTTGTATAATTATGGGTGGCAGCACAGCGGAAAATGCCTAGCGTGGGCCAATCCCAATTAGTATAGAAGAATTGCAGCTCAAAGGCGAAAGCCTAGCATGGGTTAATCCCTATTGGTATGGAAGGGTGGCAGCCCAAGGAAACAGACCATGTTCCTTCATGAAACCAGTCCGCATCGCGGATATGGTTCACCAAGGACAAAAATCCTTGTCCGTGTCATGGACTCCACTATCTGGAAAATTATTCCGAAAATCTTGCGGGAACAGCTCCGTGACTCGGATATGTTTCTTAAGGAAAAATGTGAAATTAAAATTAACTTTTGACTTCACAAAAAGGTCAACTTAATTTAGGGGTATTTTCGATATTATAGGGAGGGTTATATATTTATTTTAAATAAATTTTGCCTCACATATACCCACTCAAATCAAATCTCCAAATCAAAACCCAAAAGCTCTCCTTTCTCACTACTTTCTCTCTCTACCCAACCTTCATTGAAGAATCATTGATGCTTGAAGATGAAGCTCAAATAACACAAGTTTTCTACTCAAATTTGTGGCTAAATCTCCGTAAGGTATGGATTCTTCTGCTCTTGGGATTTCTTTCCCCTAGAGTTCCATTCAAAGTTTATTTCTAAATCACCCAAATTCAAGGATTTTTTCTACCAATGGGTTTTTATCTAAATTTTCAACTGATGATTGATTGTGAATAATTATGATTACCTAAGGCTAATTAAGTATATATTGTTGTAATTGATGTTGTTTATGTGGAATTCCGTGTGATCTATGTTCCTTCCACAATTTCCCCAAATATATAATCTTGCTTATGTATTGAATAGAAGTTATTATGTAATGATTGTTAGACTGATGTTAATATGTTATATCATTCATGGAATTCCTATTTCCATGTATTTTTTTTGGATTTGATCTACTTTTTGGATGAATTCATTACTGATCCTTTTTCCCTAACCCTAGCTATGAATTGGACTTGTATATGATAAGGGTTTAATTCACTATTCTATGATATTGGATTATTGATTGAATATGGTTGAATTGAGGGTAAGATATTGAAGGAGATAATTAAAAGCCATTGATAAGACTTTTGAGATTGTGATTTCTCTACTTCAACTATGGTGGTCTACTTTTTGATGATGATGTTCGAATGAAGTATGATTATGTGAATAGCTTAGAAAAATGATTATATGATAAATATGATGGAATGTTATGAGTATTTTTTATTTTAAGACATGATAAGGATATGATCATGCCACGTTAGAAGTCAATCTCTTGTGTGCCTTATTATGATATGACTATGATATGTTGAACTCACTAATGATGGTTTGTGATTAAATGAAGTTCTAATACTATACCTAATGATCTAATGACATGATTATACAAGGGGTTATTCTCTTATGGCCTATATTAAGATATGATGATTAAGAAAGGCTTAAAGACATTGAATAAAGGGACTTAGTACCGAGCCAACTAGATATGAGAGGTGTCCCTTCCCAATGAGTGATCGTTGGTTCACAATGAGTCTCATGAGATAGAGACTACCATGCAATGTGCATACATGAGTTTCTAGTATATATCCTTGTTCCTTAACTGTGTTGCCCTTATAGGAAAACTAGTTAGTTCATCCACCTAGAATGCTATGTTTATATTATGGTTCTACCTTTGAAAGTAGAGCACCGTCTTTCAGTGTAAGGTTTCATGACACTAGATTCCCTATTTAGGTTACATGGTCTATTGTCGATTAAGGCGATTGTTCACAAAAGTTAAATGAATTAATGAAAGTAATAAAGATGGACACTAACTTGGGTGACTCAAAGGGTACTACATACTGTAGGTACAGATATTGGACTTTACCTATGCATTGCACAAGTTGGCCTTCAGGAGAGTCCTAGGAGGAGTTCTTATGCATTAATGTTATAATAAAAGTTATGATGTATTGCTCTTACATGATGTTTGTTTCACTTGATTAACATGATTTTTTTCAAAAAATTTATGTATGGTCATGACTAAACATGATGTTATGTTATTTGAAGTAAAGGCATTACTTATGGTTTCTTTTCTAGTTTACTTGATTATGTGGGGTTATGAGGCTTCACATTGCATTTGTAGGATCGGGATGGGATTGTGAGTAAGGGCGTTGCATGCTTTGATGATATGAATTATACAATATTAAAGGTTGATATGACTTCATGATGATGTTATTCTTGTACATGAATATGATTATGTCTTAAGGTTGTTATGATCATTGACTTGTATATGCTCTAGTGTGCGCACAAAGATTTTCTAAATGACTTAGCATGATTTAATGAAATGGTCCCTTTTGTGCATGTCTTCAAATGGTTTATTTGTATATATTCATACTTAATACATTTTGTTTGTACTAACCCATATTTCTTTCATTTCTAAAAATATGTAGGTTCGGGCCATTAAGGTGATTCAAGACCATTTGCGATGTTGACTTGGATCTTTTTCCAACTTATTGGTGAGTCCTTAAGTACGAGGATAATGCAACTTTTCTAGCTTATTAGTATTGACTATGTCTAAGACAATTTTTCTTTCTTTATATTGTGACTTTATTGTAAGATATGCGGCATATTGTACTAGTGTAAGGGCTACGTGCAAACTTTGTAATTTTCAATTAGATGGTTATATGTGAGACAGTATTAGACTACTTAGATGAATGACTATGTTTGTGAATGAGATGTCTATGTATACTTTCTTAATGAGGAATCTATGTAAACTCCATATTTGATAAGTGAGAAGTCTAAATATACTTCAATATGTAAAAGTTGTAAATTTTTTGCATTTTCTCTACCTATGATTTGCAATGAATTATTCTAAGATCTAGTCTAAAACCTCTTCGAGGACGAAGATGTGGGTTACGTCTAGGGGGTGATCCACAGTGGTGATAGGAAGTAGCACAATATGATAGCTGACCGTACCAATGTAATCATGTTACTAGAGATATCCATAATTTATTGACAAGGCCTAAATTATCACCATATATCATACCGAATATGTTAGTAATCGGTTTACATGGAATTTTCCAACTACCCCAAATAAATACTAATACCATTTTATATTCTTATTATGGTTATAAAACATAGGTATAATTGTGCCAATTTTTTGCAAATGATATATGCATGATAGTTACTATTATAATCTATGTGTTGGCTATAGAAGTTTAGTATATGACTAAAGGGTAAGGTTATTGTTAGATTGAAGTTGTAATTAGTCTGTTGTACATAGTGGGATTAGAGTAGATGAAACTACTAGTTTTTGTTAAAAGGTACTTGTTATATAGGAAGCATGTGAGAATTATGCTTGAATGACACAGACTGAATATGCACGTAGAATTTATAGTTAGAAAGAGATGGGATATATCAAATTCCTAAATATAGGAGTATAGGTGATACGGTATCAACTCTTCAACCCTATCGAGTTAGAATGGCGCATCTGGGACCAACTCTGTGAACTATCGTTTGAATGAGAAACCAATTTTCGTATTGACTCATGTCTTTATATTTGGTCTTCATAAAGACAACAAAAAAAGAATTGAATAGAAAGATTACCCAGATAGATACATGGGCTTAGTTCATCTACAACATTAGTACCAAAGATAAGTAGAGCATTATACATATGTATAGACTTCCATCAAATTGAGTAGAGCTACTACAGGGTTCATTTAATATATGCCTGCACTAATTAATTAGCCATAGTCCAGTTAAGGGAGAGTTAAATTGATCACATGCTAGTTGTTTGTATTCTCCGTCTTGCTTGGGAAAATAGTCGGAGCACCCTCACTTGTTTGTTAAAAAAACATATACTTTATAGGTACCTTACATTTAAATGTTATTAGATTTCATATTTTATGGGGCGTTCAAGATTCACCACGCATTGAATGTGATATAACACAATCACAAAGATCATAATTAAGGAGAAAGAATGTTTGCTGAGACGACAAACAACTCCTTCACAAATCTCCAAGAAGCCTAAAAAGAAGAGAATGACAAGTACCACAAAAATACAGGCTTGTATCATACAAAAAAAATTGTAGATGCAGGGGGTGAGTACAAAACACACGGTACTCATCAAGTAAATCCCTAAAGACAAGCTAAGAAACTAAATACAAGTACGCCACACACAACATTCGAACCTCCAGAACTACATCCTACATAAAACCATCTCAACCTGACAATTCAGAGTTTACAAATCACATTCCACAAGAACAACACTCAAATAATTTCATATAATCAACAACAACACATTTACAGTTTCATATCCTCAACAACAACATACTAAATGTTTCATATACTCAAGATAGACTCAATACTCATCTGTCACAAGTTCCACAAAATGGAACCCACTAGACCAGCAACACAGAAGATCAAGTTCACTAATAATAAATGCAATGCAATGTCAAGTATATTAATGCGTGTCAGACTTAGTGATACACACAAGCTATCTCTTATTATTGGACCCATGGGTGACGTATATGTTCATGCATCTGTCGCGGCGTGCAGTATGACCCTCGAAATAGAGTAACTATCACAGCGCGCGATATGTCCCTCCATACATAGTAACCTTTGTGGCGCGTGAAATGTTCCTCGAAATGGTACATTCTCTTATCGTATAACACTTGTCACCACCAGTTCTAAGATTTAATGCAAATGACATGTTTACAAAAATAAACCAGATATGACCATTATAATAACATTGCACAATTTAGAACAATACAATCATGAAACGATATAAACAATGATTCAACAATCTTTCAAACCATTCTCCATTCTCAACAAATCACCCACAAGGAAATTCTCAGATTACCTTTTAATTATCCTTTTTTGAATTATTAGAACTAAATGGTGTGGAAAAATCAACCCATCACCAATTCCCTTTACTCCCAAACATATACCACAAGGAAATACACACATTCCATACACTTAACAATAGTTTATAAATTCAATTACCTCAATCAGTCAAGAACTCATTTCGGGACTTGAGCCTTCTCTTATGTTGAACTTCCAAATCAATACAATATATTCAAGTACATATTTAAAATGAGATTTATAATTTAACAACACCCATATTACTATAATCCAATTTCTAATTTTTGATGTCAATCAACACATTACATTTCACCCTCCTAAATTCTAAGCCTAGGGTTAAGTCTAGTTTCCTCAAAATATCATAAATTTTACAATATTCATATCAAACAATATACCTAATATATTGTTTCATATACCAATATATCAAAACTTGAATCATAATAAATTTATAATAATTTAAGTCAAATTATCAATCATCCACGAAAAGGGCACAACCTCCAAACAAAAAAATTCATAATCCCTCACTGTATTCCTAAGGTTTAACTACATATGACTTACTAATTATCCATTAAAATGATTCTTAAAAATTTATTTTATTTTTCCGGCAACCCACGTTGCACATCTACACTTTTCCATTCAATTCAACCTTGTTAGACTCAATTCCTTCTACTCTACCTAACATTAATGATATCAATGAAGTCCACTAATATTTTAACATTAACATATCATTCTATTTGATAGGAATAATCCATACAATTTGGCGATCGTTAGGCGGCTCTCCAAATATATCCGTCGACTTTTCCTTTCCTCCTAGGTATGTCCGCTTAAGTTAGTTTCTGACTGTTTTTTCATTACTAGAATTACGACCCAAAAAATCTCAATCCTAATAATTTATACTCATATATAGGTCATGTAATATATTAGATAGATTATGAATTGTCCCCATATCCAACAAATAAAATTATTATTTAAAATCACCTCTCTTTTAATCCATCTTATTAATAAATAACTCAAAAATTTGCAAACAAACTTCACAAATTGATCAAAAGTGACTTGAGCCAACAATCAAGATGGGTAAACTCTATTTTTGTGTAAATTTTAAATATGACCTTCCATTTTATTACAAATAAAGTAACAAATATATAATCAAAGTTAAAAAATACCATTACCCTAATTCATCATTACTAAAGTTACTTTTATAGTTCCTATATTACTATGGCTAGAATACAAACTCTAATAGGGCGAACCTTCCTTCACGAGGGTCTGTGAGAGGTCGCAATACAAGTGTACCATGTTATTTAACAAAATTATTATTATACAAAAAAACTAAACAAAGAAAGAACCATAACCGTTTTTGTTAGTTAGTATTGGGCAACTTACATTTTATGTTAAATGAGTACATGCAATCTATAATCGAGGAAGAATGTCAAGATCAAACATAATTATTATAATGTGAGAATATCAGATTTTTGAAATTGTTCAAGGGTGGGAAACTTTCTCTTTTTTTTCTTTGATCAATTGAATGTAGAGAATAGTTGTTGAGAGAAATCGTCAATCCAAGTGCTCCACCAAGTACCTTCATAACAGGAGCTTCACGTTCGGTGACTTGTATATTTTTTTCTATTTCATTTTATATAATATTATTTCTTTTACAATTCTATCAAAAATTAGAGGGAGTGAATATATTGGTACTTAGACTACGTTTTATTTTTTATGCGTTTAAATGTGAAAATGGTTATGCATACCGATTCTCAACATTTTATACATTCCAAACTACATAGTTAATGGTCAACGAGTAGATCCTTTCACACATCTTCTTGCGTCGAATTTTAATTTTCGTAAGCTATATTTATTTACTCACGCAAGTGCACAAATGAAGACACACAACACAAGCATGCCCATACCTACACTTTTTCTTATATGTTAATAATTTTTTTTTAATTTCCAGGAAATCGTAGAAAAAATATGACGATCGGATTAACCTTACTAGAAACTTGAAGATTCATTATACAAAATATTGCTCAGTCCAAATATGTATTGTCTAAAACTTTTTTTTGTAATAAGATCAAGCACAAAATAAAAGTATTTTATTAACAAATAAAAATAAATTAATTTACGATTTTCATGTGGTTGTGACTTGTGGATATGTTTTTTCTTATTTTAAACTTTATATCATGATAAATTATTGTTTATATATATAATTCATTGAATTATTTATCATATCAACACGTGGTTGAAATTTATTGACAAATCATGTTGAGAAGTACTATATATTGATAATACAAATTATGGAGAATTGTCGTAATAATAATTCAAAACAACTTCATATCTCAATTAGTCTTATTTTCTTGAATAACTAATGCATGTTTTTTTTTCTCTTATCTAGGTCTGTATTTATTCTGCTCTTGAACTCTTATTTACGGCGAGCAAAACTTAACCTTCAGAGACGTCATCTTTTTCTTTTTTTAATCATTGTTTACTACAATATAAAGTTATAACGTAACGATAAAGTTACAAATATAAAGTGACAATTTAAAAACTCCATTGCTCAATTTATCATTGCAAATGTTACTTTTATAGTTCCTCTATTAGCGGAGCTTCAATGCTGATTCTAATAGGGTCGTCATTCTTTAAAGAATATCTGTGAGAGCTCATAGTACAAGAGTACAATGTTATGTTAAAATCTTATTATCATACAAAATAATAAGAACGAGAAAATAATTGTATTGGGCAATATACATTTTATGTTAAATAAGTACATGCAAGCTATAATTGAGGAAGAATGTCAAGATTAACACATATATTCTGTTTGCATTCAAGAGTATACATGTATATATAACTTATATTACACTCCTTTAAATGTTACTTTGTGCATGTAATTTTTTAACCAAACATAATTATTATAATGTCAGAATTATAGATTTTTGTAATTATTCAAGGGTAACTATTTTATATTTATGTATTTATTTTATTAAATCAATTGGATGCACAGAATAGTGATTGAGATAAACCCTCAATATCAAAATGGTACACATCAAGAGATCTTGTTCAACGTAGTTAAGTAACTTTCCTGTTTCATGTTATATTATATTAATTTTTAATTCATTAGTGGCAAAATTTTAGGGAGTGGATATATGGGTGCTTATACTATATATTATTTTATATGAGTTGAAATGTGAAATTGGGGGTGCAGATAAATTCCTAATATTTTATATTATCCTAACTATGTTGATAATGATAAACACGTAGATCCTTTGTTATACCTTCTGGCATTGTATTCAAATTTTCATAAGCTATTTAAATTAAAGCATTCACGTCCGCGGATTATCATGCGCACACATACAACACACACACCACACGCACACACGTGTGCACTCACACTTATGCTTATATGTTAATATTTCTAGTATTTAATTTCCAGGAAATCATAGAAACGACATGTAAGGAACGAATTGAGATGACTAGAAATTTAAAGATTTATTGTGCAAAATATTACTCCGGCAAAATAAGTATTTTCAAAAAATATTTTGTAATACGATCAAGAAAAAATGTGTTATATCAAGAGAGGAGAAAACAATTTACAATTCTCATATGGTAGTGGCTCATGGGTATTTTATTTCTCATTTAAAAGTTTCTATAATGATAAATTATTTTATATACTTCATTGAATTAATTTATCATATATACTCTCACGACACAGATCGTCGTGATTAGGAACCACACTAACTCCAGTGGAAGAACCACTACTACAACCTAAAGTAAAATAAAGTAAAATAAACTTAGTAAAAAGTTATGAAATAAAGTAAAGTAAGTAAAACTAAGTAAAGTTATGAAATAAAGTAAAATAAACTAAGTAAAAAGTTCTCATAAACTTCAACAACAATTCTAAATAACAAAATAAAGAATGTTGAAAAACAACCTAGAACCTAAAAGTCAATGTACCAAAACTACTAAAGATAACCAAGTCCAAAACAAGAAGGGTCATAACCACAACTGTCATAAAAACATCTAATGAACTAGTCCATGTGGAAAATTTGGACATACACTCGAAGAAAATATAAAGAAGCCTAGAAGATGCCACCTCACCCTTGAATTCAAAGTAACGATCAAAAAATAAAAGAAGCAAGGACTATCAATAGCCACCAAAACATGCCTAATAAACAATAAAAGTAGTAGCAAGTACAGTATTTGTACAGAACCATCATGTAGTTGTAGGCTCACGAAACTATTCCACTAAGAGTAACGTAAACAAGTCAAACAACATGATAATCACATGAATATATATATATATATATATATATATATATATATATATATATATA
>NC_028644.1:16738388-16800116 GCF_001406875.1 Solanum pennellii
ATATATATATATATATATATATATATATATATATATATATATATTTAACATATACAATATTTTCAACATTACAATACCAAGCAACTTCACATTTCTCAAATTACACAAATATGTCAAGTAGTTGGTCTCTTAATGAAACCCAAACCCAAACTGTTAGTGCACAAGAACGTAGTTCCTGATCACACAGTTCTGCCAAAATATGGCAATCCAGTCCCACTTTTATGCTGAAATGTGACAATTTTATCACATTTTTATGCCGGAACGTGGCAATTCGATCCCAGTTAGTTATGCTGGAACATTGCTATCCGATCCATCAAGAAACCATAATCACAAACAAAAGTACACTTTCAAGTCATACAATCAATAGTGATCCAAGACACAGAATCATTTGTCTATCTCATTTACAATAATTTTGATCAATAACGCAACATTCATATCCACACAAGAATCATAATTAAGCAAGAACATGCATACATCACAAAATTGCAGAATAACAACGATCACCTACCTACAAACAATTGTGGAACCCTATGAAACATTATCCTTCCCTTTACGGATTTATTCTACTTGTTCTTGGTCTACAAATACTTAATACAATATGGAAATGAACATACATTCACTAATTACCCAGATTTCTAATAAATTTTTTTACACTAGATCATACCCATGATCCCAAGTACCTAAAAATATGGTTGTTTCCACCATAAAATCTATGACAAAACCTTTCTTACCAATATTTATCCATTCTACAATGCTCTACGAAATAAAAAATGGATTAGGGGAGTGAAAACTTTATCATTAGCCTCAAGAATGGTGAAAGATGAATAAGAGTTGCCTTGGGTTCCTTCCTTAGCTCCAAAAGTTAAAAAGTTCCAAATAGGGTCATTTAGGGGTATATTAATGACAATAAGTTTTGCGCCCACCACTGTGGACCTCATGCTGCTGTAGCGGCCCCGCCAGAGCGGTAGACCACCAGCAACAAAGAGGCTTTAATTTGTAAAACGAAGAGAAATTTCAATAATTCTGAATTCCCGAGCACATAACCCACATCTAACTTACGGCACTTAGAAAATTCCCTTTACTAAACGATTGAATATGAGAGGTCTTTTGCCCAAATTCAATTCCGTAAAGTCGTACGGATGCCTTTATGAGTTATATAACTACACAAGAATTTAAAATCATAAATTATTCACCCTATTACTACCAGATTTCCCAATACATCAACGACTCTAATTTCATCCAAATATATACTAGGTTGGATAATTTATAGTATGGACCCCTAATTTTCCCTATTGGATTTTCTAAAAGAACGGAACCTAGTCTTTACAATAGACACCAATTTACCCATTACTTATCCGTGAGTGACAAACTTAGGGAAAAAATAGGCTAATGGAGTAATGGAGTAGTCTCGGTTCGACGAACACTTGGGGATACTTGTCTCACATATTCTTCTCGGTCTCCCAATAGCTTCCTCTACTTGAGTATGCTTTAATTGAAATATTAAGGACTTAATATCATTGTTCCTCTACTTTTTCACATCACGGTCAAGAATTGCAATCGGTTCCTCTTCATATTAGAGGTCCTTATCTCACACAATTGAGTCTCACTTAATGATATAATCGCACGTCACCCATGACATCTCTTTGACATGGGCACATGAAATACTGGATTAAAACCCGATAGGTTAGGTGGTAGAGCTAATTTAAAAGGCACATGCACTACACATTCAAGAACCTCAAAGGGACTAACCTGTCCCGGAATAACTCTTCGTTCTTTCAAAACCGTATCACCACTTTCTTGTCTTATACCTTAAGAAGAACATTTTCACCGATTTGAAGTGCCATGTCCCTTATCTTATTGTATGCACACTTCTTTTATCTACTCTGTGCTGCTAGAATCTTAGCTTGAATAATCCTCACCTTATCTTAAGCATCCTTCACCAAATCAACACCCAAAAGTTTTAAATCTCCATCCTCAAAGATTAATAACGGTGATCTGAATACCCTCCAAAAGAGTGCCTCCAACGGTTCTATATCTATGTTTGAATGATAACTATTGTAGTAAGGGACCAAAGAGAAAGGTAGAAACTTATCCCAATGAACTACAAAATCAATCAGACATACTCTAAACATGTCTTCTAACACTTGAAATGTTGGGCAAAGTTTAAATGGAAATTTGCACTAAAAGTTAGTTGTGTGCCCAATTCATCATGAATTTTCCTCAAAAATGTGGTTTTGAATTTGGTACCAAGATTTTAGATGATAGAGAAGTCACCTTATGAAACCTCACTATCTCTTCCACATACACTTTATCCAACTGTGTAGCATTATAATATATTCTTACCGGAATAAAATTGGATGACTTAGTTCATCTATCGAAAACTACCTAAATAGAATGAAACTTCCCGAATGTCTTAGTAAAACAAACCACTAAATACATGGCTATTTTTTCCCCACTTAAATTTTGGGATCGATATTCTTTAAAGCAAACCCACAAGCCTTTGATTTTAATAGTTCTCATGTTGATAATTTTGAAACTTCGACACAAACACTGCTATTTCTTTCTTAATTCCCGGATACCAATAAATATTTTTCAGATCACTATACATTTTGTTCATACCTGGATGAATAGAATATCGCAAACCATAAGATTTGGCCAACAATTTCCCGATCAAGTCATCTACTCTAAAAGATATATTTTACCTTTAAAATTGGGCGCACACTTCTAATCGAGAGTGATCTCTTGTGCCTTACCAAGCACAGCTTCTTTATATGTTCCTCCACATTTTCATCTTCAATTTTTCGGCATTGATGTCCTATATAAATGTGGTCCTTACTTCAATAGTAGATAACACCCACCTCTTTTAGAGATGCACAATTCAATGAATTAGACTTTAAGGTCTAAATTTTTTTAGCGAATTGTCTCCTGAATACACTTAACCAAAATAAACTACCCATACTCACCGCTTTTCGACAAAGCATTTGCTACCACATTAGCCTTGCCGCGATGTTATTGAATTGTCACATCATAATCATTTACTAACTCCATCCTTAATCGTTTTCTAAAATTAAGATCATTTTGAGTGAACACATACTTCAAACTGCAATGATTGGAAAATACCTCAAACTTAACACCGTAGAGGTAATTCAACAAGATATTAAGAGTAAAACTTACCAATGGCACTCCAAATCATGCGTTGGATAATTCCTCTCATGCACATCAATTGACGTGATGCATCAGCTATAACATTCTTCTCCTTAATCAATACCATACCCAAACCAGAATTTGAAGCGTCACACTAAACAACAAAATCCTCAACTTCAACCGGTAACGCTAGAATATGCGCAGTGGTCAAGAGATTGTGGAGCTTTTGGAAGGTCTCGTCACATTTTTCAGTACATTCAAAGGATATCTCCTTTTTGGGCAAGTTAGTCAAATGTGTTGCAATAGAAGAAAAGTTCTTTACAAATCTACTATAACGGCTAGTGAGTCCCACAAGACTCCTAACTTTCGTCATATAGCTAGGCCGAACCCCATTCTTAACGGTCTCAATCTTTTTGAGGATTTACAACTGCCTCTTACTTTAAACCTACATGCCCCAATAATGAAACCTATTTCAATTATAATTGACTCTTAGAAAATTAATCATACATTAAAATTAATCATACATCTTAGTTTCTCGAGAATACCTAGAACAATACGAAGATGGTCAATATTGTCTTCCTCACATTTCATATAAAACAAGTTATGAGCAATAAAGACTATGATGAAAGAATCAATAATTGGTTTGAAAACCCCATTCTTTAAACTTATGAAAGGTTGAAGAACATTGGTCAAATGAAAAGATATAACCAAAAGACTCATAGTTCCAATACCAAGTTCAAAATGTAGTCTTGGGCCTATCCTCAAGCGTTTTTTTTAATCGGTGGTAACCGAATCTTTGATCAATCTTAGAGAAAATGGTTGCACCTTGCAATGGGCAAAAGGATAATCCATTGGAGACAAAGGATACTTGTTTCAAATAATGGACCTAATCAAATATCGATATTTTATACAAATTCTCATGCTACCAAAAAACAAAACTAGAGTACCCCGTGGGGAAGCACTAGAGAAAAAGTCGATTATCAAGGTGCACTTTAATATGTACCTTAAACTATGTTAGTTCTTTCAGAGCCATACGATATGGAGGGATGGAAATTGGAAAAATACAAATCTCTAAATTAATGGAAAAATCTTTATCTCTATCTTTAGTCTTACGAGGAAAGTCATTAGGAAATACTTCACTAAATTCATACACCATAGGAATATAATAAAAACAATTGATGCAGCCTCAATCTGTACATACGTCATACTAGCCGAATAAGCCAAACAACTCTGCTCCCTAATTCATTAGACCGAATGGAGGATATACTATTAGGTTTGTAAAGCGTGTACACCCCTTCCCGCTCTTATTTTTCCCTTCCCCTAATTTCTAGAGTTACAGACTTAGTATTACAATTTAATAAAGCATACAGGGGGACAACCAAGTCATGCCTAATATTATAACAGAGTCAGTCATATCCAAAATCTCCAAAATGATCAAATTTTTAAATCCCATAAATATAATAGGACAATAGCAATAGACATGGGTAAAAATGATTGACTCTCCAGCTAGGTTATAAATATTAATATGGGCATTTTGAACATCACAATTCATATCAAATTCAGTGGTGAATCTCACGGTTACATAAGCATATGTAGAATAGAGATCAAATAACACATTAGCGATCCTGTCACACATGAAAAATATCTATGATCACCATGTTAGACGCCTCTTTGTTATTATAGCCCAAAAAAACATAACACAGAGTCATATAATATTGAAAATCTACCTCCCTTCCTTGTTTTGTGTTACCTTTGCCGCATTACCATTTCCTCTACATCCATGGCCTTGTTGATTACCTCCTCGCCCACATTGTGGCCGTCCTCTGTTGTTATAACCATTCCTCGCGCGTACCACCTCTCTAGATTACTCCTGCGCAGAATCAAACACACGAGGATGGGGATAATCATCCATTATATGCCGAGATTCTCCACAATATTAGAAAGTACGATCAAAAGATTGTTTAATTCCCATGGAAGGCGCGACTCCCTAGCTATCCTAAATTTTTTGACATGGAGTTCCCGATTAGTAACCTATAGAAGTGGGCATAGAGTATTGAATTGGTTTTGCTTCTAGTGGTGGTCTACCGGGTTGTCTAAAATATGAGCTCTGAAAATTTCCACAGTACTTTTCTCTCTTAGCTACCATCGTATCCTGACCGTCTCTCCTCAACCCCTCTACTATGTAAACATTATATGTCATCTGATTAAATCTTATCCCTGCAGAAGTTATATGGAAGATAATATATATAATTAAAAATTCAGTCGCATAATAAATAAGTGGATCCTCTCCTCCTTTATGATAACAAATTGAGTAGCATATCTATGAAGAGAATGGAACTTTGCCTCATAAGCAGCAAAAGTCAAACCACCATGCTCGAATTCAAAAGAATTGATCATATATCTTTTAAGCGATCTCTGCCAATAGCTACAAGTACATGTCCTGTACTCTAAAATAATAAGAGCAATTGTAGTATTAGTACAAAACCACCGTGTACTTGTAGAATCACGCGGCTATCCCACTAAATGCAACGTAATTAAGTCAAACAACATTTTAATCATGCATAAAAATGAACACATACAATATTATCGACATTTAAGAATAACCTTGAACTTCACATATCTTAAATTACACAATTATGTCAAATATTTTGTCTTCTCATGGAACCTAGACAAAAAATGTTAGTCCATCGAAACTTGGTACCCGATTCCATAGTAATGTCAAAATATGAAAATCCAATCCCATTTTTATACTGGAACATGGAAAACCGATCCGATATGCTTATGACAAAACGTGGTAATCAGATCCATCAACAAACCATAATCCCATACACAAGGATACTTTCAAGTAATACAGTCAAGAGCGATACAGAGCATATAATCATTTGTCTATCTCATTTACTACAATTGTGATCAATAATGCAATATTCATATACATACAAGTCTAATGATGAAGCAAGAACATGCATTCATTAGACAATCACAAAATCACAACTATCACCTACCACGAAAACAATCTTGAAACCCTAAGCAACTTGATCATTCACTTTAATGAATTTCTTTTCACCGGTTATTTTTCTACAAAAAATCAATACAAAATGGAAATCATATATATTTTAATTACATATTTCTCCCTAGAGCATACTCATTATCCCATGTATCCAAAATAGGGATCTTTCCACCATTGAATCTATAACAAAACCTTTCTCCATCAATAACTACACATCCTATTAGGTTCTATGAATCGAAATATTGATTTTCAGATAGTGAATCACTTACTTCAGCTTCATGAACTGCTAATAACAACTTGGAGTCACCTAGGGTTCATTCCTTAGCTCTAAAAATCTAAAAGTACGAAATAAGGTCATTTAGGAGTATATTAAAGACATTATGTCAAGTTGCAGCTGCCAAATCAGTCATCACCCCTTTGTAGCGGCCTCGCTATAAAGGCTGAAACCAACGCCGAAATGGCATTTACAAAAAAGAACGCTATTTCAAGAATTCCATGATCCTCCTTTCACAACACACCTCTAACTAGCGATTCTCAAAATATGTTCTTTATGCTAAGATCAATTACGGAAATTCTACTCACTCAAAATCAATATCGTAGAGTCGTAAGGGTTGTTTGATGAGTTATCTAAGTGCACATGAAAGAAAAATTATAAATTATTCACCCAATTCCTAGAAGATTTTCCTACACCTTAATGACTACGATTTCATCCAAATGTGGACTAGGTTTTAAAATTTCAAGTTAGTACCAAAATATTTTCCGATCCCAAGTTTTTCTTTTTTGGCTTTTCTACAATGACGAAACCCAGTCATTACATAAAACATGGTTGATAATTATTGATAAATTATGATGGAAAATATTTTATATTTAGTATTTAGCAATTGATAGATTAAAAATTATTTGGGTATAAAGAATTGTAATTACATTTGTGACTTTAGAATAATATGTTGTCCAATACCATAAATGTGATTCATCTTAGATTAACAAAGGATAGTATTTTACAATCATATGTTATATATGGTTAAATTAACAACCCCCTAATTGAACGTACTTATCAAGAATTATTATTTTGGATTGTATAAATGGACGCCGACTCTTTATTATTCGGCTTGTGCAAATTAGTGCTTTATTCAGAAAATTTAATATTCATATTTGTTATATTCAGTTGACAATGGTTTTATTACGGAAATTTGGATTTTACACGCAACGAAAAAAATCTAAGACAGAGATAATAATTTACGTGGATTAATTTAATTTAGTCAGAATAAGTTAATAGAAAGGGTATAAACAATAGATTGATAACTATAAATAAATTTAAGAATTGGAGAACTATTATGTTATACATGATTTTTTTTATGATTCATGATTATTTAAATATAAAGACATACAAGTCCAAATGTGGTTTAAACAACACATCTTCCATAATTTAAAATGTACGAATATATATAGACAAAGGAAAAATAATATTTTAATAGATCTTTGAAAAGATACAAACATAATTTTAATCTATAATAAAAAGTTGTGAATTTACAAGGAAAAATAAAACAAAAAAAATTAAGAAGGCATACAATTTGCTGAAGGATATAAAAGAAGGCATACAATTTGCTGCAAATATTGCTAAACATTATCTTTGCAATTATATAAAGCACAAAACAAGGGAGTCATATCAAGAGACAATAATAAATTAATTTCACAATTTTAGTGTGGTTATGATTTCAGAATAAGTTATTTCTTTCATCAAAGCTTATATCATAATTAATTATTGTACAGATTTATACTTCATTCAATTATTTAATTCATACAAACGTGTGGTTGATAACTATTGATAAATTATTTTGTAAATGTGTTAAATATTTTGTTATTGTCTCGATCGAGACCGTCGTGATTGGAACTCATAGTATCCATGTGATGAGAAAACCTTAACTACTAATAACTTAAACTTAATCTACACCATTTAAAGTTACGAAGCATTTTTAAATGAAGAAAGCTCAAGTTCCCATAGATTCAAAAAGATCTAAAATTTACTAAAACAGTGTGGAAATTTACTGTTAGAACCTGAAAGTTAATTTATGAAAGTTAGATTATCAAAACACTAAGCAACGAGTCTAAGAGAACTTTTACATCCAAAACTTATTTAAGTCCTAATAAAATGGTCTGAGTAAAACGAGAACTCATGGAGGCCTTGAAGAACTAGCTCACCTTTGAATTTTATGATGATCACTGATCTTCTGAGCGAAATCTATCAGTATCCGCCTGAATATGTCCTGTCATAAACAAAGAAAAAGCAAGTGCAATGTTAGTACACAACAACAATATACTAGTAGGATTTTGTGGCTATACAACTTGGTGCGATATAAGAGAGTAATTACAACATTATAAACATGCATATACCAAACATGGCCAATATCGATTATCACATTCTCAAAAATATGAATTTACAACAAGTCATTTGTTTTCTCATGAGACCCATACTAAAACAGTTAGTGTATTGGATCATGACACCCATACCGTATTAGTATGTCAGATCGTCACACCCTCGCAAAGATTATACCTGTACGTTGCAACTGATCCCAGTTAGTACGACGGTACGTGACATCCTATCTAATCAACATGCCACAATCACAATCACCATGTACATACACAAAATTCATACAATCTAAAGGTAATTAATGGCATATAGTTATTCATTCATACTCATTTACAATTAGAGTGATCAATAATGCAACATTCCCATACATTCACTTAATATAATGTCGTCAGTAGAAACATATATCATACAACATGAAATCAGAACTATCACCTACCTTGAACAAAGCTAGAATACGCCTTAGAAACTTTATTCTTACACATTCGGATTTTTTCCGCTTTTCAATGTCTACAAATAATGAATTGAATACGAAGATCAATAATAAGGGTTTGATTTACCCAAATCACAATGAACCCATTAACTGTAGATCAAACCATTGATCCCCATACACAAATTATAGCTTTTCTTACCATGATTCTCACAAAAAAACCATCCCCCAGCGAAAATCACCCTTAAATTTACATTTTATGGTTCAGAAAATTGATTCGGGGAGTTTGAACCTTCCCTTTAGCCTCAACAATTGTGAAAGCTTTCACCATGGGTGGTTCCAAACCCACATTTTCCAACACACCTATAACCCATAATACTTTAAAAATACCCATTCATGTAAGATCAATTTTTGGAGTTCTACTCACCCTAATTCTATTCCCTAAAGTCGTACGGTTTCCTAAAGTTTTATCTATCTACTCATATGGTCAAATTCTAAATTATAGCTGCAGCTTTTTACCAGATTTTCCTTGAAATCACTTACTCTAATTTTGTCCGAATATGTACTAGATTAAGAAATTTAAAGTTACTATCAAAAAGTTTTCAGGACAAAAAATTTTCCTTGTTGGTGTTTCTATATCGACTAAACTGGTCACTAAATTAGATACAAACTTACCCATCGCTTATCCGCAAGGGAAAAGCTAGGAAAAATAGGCAAAAAAGAATGGAGTAGTATCCTAATTTTCAAACAACTAGAGATACATGTCTCACATGTCGTTCTCGTTTTCCAAGTGGCTTCCTCGACTGAATGATACTTCCATTGAACTTTCACAGAAATAATTTCCTTGGCCCTCAGTTTCTGGACAACATGATCATGAACTGCAACTGGTTCTTCCTTATACTAAAGGTCGTTGTCTAACACAACTGAGTCCCATTTGATTATGTATTTCTGTTACCATGATTTCCTTTTATCATGCACACATGAAATATCAGATGTACTCACTATAAGTTAGGAGGTAAGTCTACACTTGTCACGCCCCGAGATACCATTGAGACGCGGACACGGAACCTAGGACCACAAATGATCCCAAGCTAACCCTGCTGGCATGATCATGAGCATACTAAAGATAATAAACTGTTGCGGAAGCTAAATAATACTTAAAATGAAAAGATGGGCAATACCCATATTCTATAACTGAGATATTTGAAAACAATGAGTTTAATACAAGAGAAATATTAACTCCGTACTAAGCTGAATCTAACTATGTCTGAAAATAGCCTCTAAACTAGACTAGAAATATTGGGACAAGCCCCAACTAAATCTAGCAAAAACTGAAACTAAATGACTAAAGACTGAAATGAAACTTATGACTGCTGTCCTCGGAGAATGAGGACTCACCACTGAATCTGCTAAGCTGGAGATCGGAAATTGATCTATGTGTGATCTGGATGTTGAGAACCTGAACTTACATCACGAGAAGATGTAGCGCACGTATACTTCAGTACTTGAAAGGTACTGAGCATGTAGGATAGAGTAAAGCTGAAATATAACATAACTAAACAAGCACAAAATCAAGTATGATAATCTGAAGGTAATGTGCTGATTTCCGAGCTAACTGGATGCAATGACCAATTTATGCCATGCTGAAACTGAAAACTGAATATAGTGATAAATGGTCAATGCAGAGAGTCTGACTGAACTGTGGGAGCTACTAATAACCGATAATAAAACCACATGAGCTAAATGTAGAGTCCGATGTATACGTCCCATCGAGAGGACCCAATATACCTTGCCAAAGTTATAAAGGCTTGCTGGCGTGATCACTAAACTGATGGCCCACAGAGGGGACTTACTACCTGCATGGCTAGTACTTCTGGGACTATTGGGTACGCTAAACCCTAGTCCAACTTGGTATTATGCTACTCCCAATGAATTTTGTAGATTAACTGATTATATCTCAATTGTTGTAAATACTGGATAGCTCAAAAATAAAAATGCAAACTGAGAATGCAACATTTAATCTTGTAATTATGCATTTATAACTGAGGCATGTATATCTGAAGTGTCTGAAATCTATGACCTAGCATGTGTAATTCAAGAACTAAAGAAATACAAAGCTAGGTTTCTGAAATTCATGCGATAATCTGAGTAATAACATGATAATCTGATTTTGAACACATATTTATTAAAATCATGAAGTTATATCAATGTTCTAGAAACCCTAGGTTTAATCATGATAAGAGAATCAAGAAATGACTGAAAACTAGGGACCCAATGGTTGAAACGAACCCACTTGTGAAATCCCACATACCTGGTGATCAAATCTATGGAAAAATACTTATGTTTTGGGGCTGGAATTTCTGGAGCTTGTGGCGTTCTTGAACGAGGGTTCTTGAGCTTTCTTCTCCTCTCTTGCTTCTAATTTTCTAAGTTTTTATTTAATGATTTGACTTGGATATGTTTTAATTATGTTCCTAGGCTCAAACTGACTAAAATCTGATGATTTAGGGTAAACACGACGTAACTTAGGGTTTAAACGGAGTAGGAAAGGTCAAAAAGACCCTCGGGAAGGTTGCTGTCGGCCCTCACAACGGCCAGGACTGATGGTCAATCGTGCGCCCGACGCCCCGTCGTTGGGTCTGTCGTGAGGGCCTATTCGAGAGGCCTTTACTAAAATGGGCATAACGTTTTACTAAGAGGTGTGATTTTAGCAAGGTCAGTGGATATTGAAAGATAATTCAATTATCTATCTGTGGGTAGGTCATGGGAGACCTAATTAATTTTCTGCTAAGAGTTTATGATCATTTTAAGTTGACCCAACTGCATTTCCCCTTAAGTGGTTTAAAATTTTTCACCTACGGACCGTAGGTCCACCTACGAACCATGCTGGTCATCCATAGCTCTTGTTAGAGAGTAGTTGAAGGGAGTCTTGATCGACTGTCATGGACTATGGACCGTCATTTGACCTACGGACCGTAAGTCCGTCCGTCGTCCAAGACTTAACCAATTTTTCTAGGTTGAAATTTTTGGGACTTTCTGATCCCATCGACGGTTGTGCAGGACGGACCGTGGTTCAGGCTACGGTCCGTCGATGCCGCCGTTAGTAGCAGCTGCAGATTTTTCTGAAAAACTAATTTTTGGCCTGTTTTGGCTATGGGGTGTTACAACACTAGCCCTACACGTTCAAGATTCTCAAATGGTCTAATGTATCGGGGACTAAGCTTGGCGTTCTTGCCAAATCTCATCACTCCTTTTATGATGTAAAGACAATCATATTTTATATATAATTGAAATCTACGCCCCCTCCCGAATTGAACAAACTTATCAATGATTATTAATTTGGATAATTGAAATTAACGGAGGCTCTTAATTATTAGGATTGCGCAAATTAATGCTTAAATTAGAGAATTAAATATTCATATTTGGTATATGCAATTGACAAAGCTTTTATTCGGGAAATTTGGATTTTTCACCTAAGGAAAAAATTTAAGCTGGAGATAATAATTTATGTAGGTTAGTTTTATTTATTCATAGTAATTTAATAGAAATGGTATAAACAATCAATTGATAACTATTAATAAATTCAATAATTTGAGAACTATTATCTTATTCGTGATTTAAAATTGATTATTTCATGATTATTTCAATATGAAAACAAGCAAATGCATGTGGTTTTAAAAACATATCTTACGTAATATCAAATGTATGAATATGTATAGATAAAGGAAAAATAATATTTTACTAAATCTTTGAAAAGATACAAATATAATATTATCCTCTGATAAAAAGTTGTAGAATTTAGAAGTAAAAAAAAAATAAATCTTATCATGATCAATTAGAGATGTGGAAAATGAAGTATATATTAAAAGGCATACATTTTGCGGCTAATATTGCCAAACATTATCTTTGTAATTACATCAAACACAAAACAAGGAGGTGATAACAAGAGACAAATAAATTAATTTCACAATTTTAATGTGGTTATTATTAATGAATTTTTTATTTCTTACATAAAAGCGTATATCATATTTAATTATTGTACATATGTATACTTCATTCAATTATTTAATTCATACAAACACATGGTTGATAACTATTGATAAATTATTTTGAAAATGTATTATGTATTTTGGTATTGTCACTACCCAGACCATCGTGATACGCACCCTCCCTAACCCTGCGATTGGAGAATCATAACTACTAATTACCTAACCTTAGTGCTGAACATTTAAAGATTCGAATAATAATTAAATGCCGAAAACTGAAGTTCCCAGAATTGTCAAAAAGATCTAACATTCGATACTAACGTAATGTGGAAAATAACAACTAGAACATGAAAGTTAATGTACAAAAATTCAAAGCAACAAGTCTACGAGAAATTGTACAACCCAACTAAACATAAGATATCGAATGAACTTATGTATGTCCGAATAAAATGGATTGTGCAAAATAGGAAATCATGGACGCCTTGAAGAACTAGCTCACCCTTGAATTCAATGATGATCACTGATCTTCTAAATGAGGTTTTCTAGTAGCCAGCTGAAGTACTCAATAATGAATCAGCAACTCCAATATTAGTACACAACCACAATTTACTAGTAGGATTTCACAGACCCAATGTCATATCATAAAGTAAGTACAACATTATAATAATGCATATATCGAACATGTACAATATAGATTATAAAATGATCATCAATATGAATTTACAACAAGTCACTTGTCCTCTCATTGAACCCATACTCAAACGGTTAGTGTACCAGATTATGACACATGTTCCATATTAGTGTGTTTGATCGTGACACCTGTTCAAATATTATACTTGTACATGGCAATCAGTCCCAGTTAGTACGGTGGTATGAGACATCCGATCCAATCAACATACCACAATGACAATCACAATGTACATACTCAAAAATAATACGATCTATAGATAATTCATGGGATATATTTATTCGTTCATACTCATTTATTGTTAGAGTGATCAACAATTGAACATTCACATACATTCATGCAATATAATTTACCAAGTACAAAAATATATCACACAATATAAAATCATAACCTTCACCTACCTTGAACAGTACAAGAATCCTCTCTTACCCTTCTGGATTCGTTCCAGTTGTTATAGGTCTACAAATAATCAATTAAATGTGAGGATCAATAATAAGGGTCTAATTTTCACAAATTACAATGAACCCATTAATCCTAGACCAAACCATTGTTCCCCATACCTAAATTAGAGGTTTTCCCACAATAATTCTCAGAACAAACCATCCTCCACCAGTAATCACTCTTAAATTTATATTTATGGATCAAAAAATGGATTTGAGAAGTGAAAACCTCACCTTTAGCCTCAAAAATTGTGAAAACTATGAAGTAAACACGTGGGGTCGTTCTATGAATCTGAAAGACGAAACATGCAAAATAAATAACATTTTGGGGGTTTATTACCGACTTAATTAGTGACTATCCTCTAAAAAGGCATCATCCTGTTGAAGAGGCCCCATCCAGGAACCACTAATCTAGCCATAACCCCCATTTCCCAACACAAATTTAACCCACAACACTCTGAAAATACGTGTTCCCCCTAAGATAAATTTTTGGAGTTCTACTAGCCCTAATTCATTCCCTAAAATCATCAGGTTTCCTTAATTTCTTAGCTTTCTACTCATATGAAAAAATTAAAAATAAAACCTCCGCTTTTTTTTTTTCAGATTCCCCTTTACCTTACTGACTCAGATTTTTTCCAAATCTAGGCTATGTTAACAAATTTAAAATTGATACCGAAATGTTTTTAACCATAAATTTATTCCCTGTTGGTTTTTCAGTAATGACGGAAAACTGTCAGTACATTAAATATAAATTTACCCATCACTTGTCCACGATTGACAAACTAGGAAAAATAGGCTAAAAGGAATGGAGTAGTATCTGAATCGTCATACAAATGGGAATACTTTTCTCACATGTGCTTATCAGTTTCCCAAATGACTTCCTCAACTGAACTATGCTTCAGTCAATCTTTTGCGGACATTATTTCCTTGGTTCTCTGTTATGGTACATCACGATCAAGAATTGCGACCGATTCTTCCTCGTTCTAAAGGACCTTTTCGAACACAATTGAGTCCCTTTGATGACGTAATTCCTGTCACCATGGTATCTTTTCACCATGCACACAAGAAATCTGATGGACTCACTATAAGTTATAAAGTAAGTCTACACTAGCACTACAGGGTCAAGAATATCAAATGGTCCAATGTATCGAGGACTAATCTTGCCCTTGTTTCCAAATCTCATCCCTCCTCTCATGGATAATATTTTAAAAAGAACATTTATCAATAATTTGAAACAACATGTCCATTACCTTATGACCAACATACTTTCTCTTTAGACGTTGGGTTCCTAAGAGCTTCTCTTGGATACTTCTTACATTCTCTTGAGCATCATTCACCAAGTCCACTCCCCAAGGTTTCAAATCTCCCGCCTCAATCCTATCATATGAGTTATCTACATCCTTTGTCATATAGTGCTTGGAATGGTGTTATTTCAATGGTAGAATTATAATGTTTATAGGAAAACCTACACAAAATCTGAAACTTATCCCATTGTTATCCAAAGCTAATCACACATTCAACATGTACTCTATCACTTGGATAGTTCTCTCCAATTGCCCATCTATCTACAGATAGAAGGTTGTGCTTTAGGTGAGTTGAGTATCCAACTGTTCATGCAACTTTCCCCAAAATATGATGTGAATTGCGTACCACGGTATGAGATGATATAAAGGGGAACTCTGTGCAACCTTACTCTCTCTTTCTTGTATACCTTAGCTAATTTTTCCGCACTAAAATGCGCTGACTTATTCATTCTTTCAACGACTACCCAAATCTAATCATACTTTCTCAATGACTTAGGAAGACCAACTACGAAATCCAAAGCTATACTTTCATACTACCATTCCGGAATTGCAATTCTATAAAGAAAACCTACAGGCTTTGATGTTATATTTTACGTGTTTGCAATTTTTACACGAAGCCACAAATTCTACTATATCTTTCTTCATTTTAGGCCACCAATTGAGTCGCTTCAAGTCTCCGTACATATTGGTCATACCCGGATGATTTGAATACCATAAACCATGGGATTTATTCAATAAATTCTAAAATCAAGTCGCCTACTCTAGGGACATAAATACTTCCTTTAAAACTTAACACACCACCCACATCAAGAGTGGTCTATTGCGTCTTCTCATTGACCATTTTCTTCTTATGCATGTTCAAATTTTAAACCTAAAACACCCCTGGTTTCTTTTTAGAAGCCTAACCGCATGAACATAGATTCAAAGGATTGAAATAACTTAGCCAAGGGTCTCTTAGTTACACTAAATAAAGATAAACTACACATACTCACTAACTTTTTACTTTAATTGATTGTAAGCTTACCTTAGATCAATCATAATGATAATGGATGTGTCCTGCAATTGATAAAAAAATTATTTCTTCGAGGCAATGGATACTTCTTTGTAATGGTTACCTAATTCAATTGATGATCGCAGTAACATCAAGAAATTAGAAATAAGCGAGGAAGAATCTAAGAACCTAATTAGTCATTTTTTGAAATAATTAAAAATCTACAAATTTACGTAAGTTAGAAAGAGTGAGTTTATAGTGAACTTTAAATGACTATAACTTCTAGCTCAATATGAGTTAGGGGAACTTCTATATATGGTTTGAGATATGTTGGAATGATCTCTAACAACCCTAAAAAGGAACAGGAGAAATACGTAAGGTGTCAAGAAAGCTTGCGATTAGACCAAGGTTCACACGGATTGATACCATAGAGCAAGACCTCATACCGTTGATACGACCAAGCCAACTAACTTGGAGAGTTAGTTGAGCTTGAAAAGGTTGGAACCAACTAAGTAAGGCTCTTGAAAACGAAAGGAGTCTTTGCCGGACTTAAAAAGAAGAAATCTTAAGTTTTAAGGGTCCATGAGTAAAATGGTCTTTTCCAGGCCAAGGGTAATATCTTAATTACCCTACGGAATTAATTAATTAAATAATTAATTAAAGAACCAATTAGGCTCAGGTTTACCCGAAATGGTCCATTTCGCAAGGGCCATTCTACCCGAGTTAGAGTCCCATTGGAAGCAACAAGTTGGTGATTTAATTAATCTTTATTTAACATAATAAGGAGTCCTAATTTGACTAATTCCCAAACTAAAACTTCTATTATTAGACTACTCTCTCACGATATCTCTCTCACGTTTAATCATCCCCTCTAACGTTGGTTTCTGCCAAAAACAACAAAAAAACAAAAGTAATACCAAGAGTTCTTCACACTTGAAGAACTTACATGAAATTTAAATAAAAACAAAGTAACCAAAAATGTTAAGGCAGAGAGAAGTAGTCCGTCGAGTGGTGTCGACGTTGAGGAAGCTTGGACAGATTTTGGAGAGGGTTTTGGGCAGCAAATTCATCGTTTGAACATCAATTAAGGTGTGGTTTTATTTTCCTCTTGATCCTTTTCCCATGAGACCCCATAAGATTCAAGATATTCATTCCGAAAACTAGGATTGTTCCCCCTTTTGAATGTCCCTGTCAGTAGATCCCATTGAACATTAGGTTGGGTATCTTTGCTGGTACAAAGTAGGGATGAAATGTGTTTTCGTGATGTTTATGTTTAAGTATGAAAGTTCAAAATTGTGTGAATAATAATTATGTTGTTTGAAATCATGTGAAAAAGATGATGTGTGTGTGCAACGTGTGGCAGTGAAGTGGTCACTATTTTGGGACGTGAAAAGGAATGTTAATTATTGTATTTTATGTGCTGAAGTTGGAATATGATGAAATTAACAATGATATTATGAAATGAGCAATGAAATTATTAAACCCTAGAAGGGGTAAGTAAGGGTGTGAAGAACACTAAATTTTAAAGTGCATTGGCATATGATGAAAGGAACATTCACGTAATAAGAGGTGTGTAACTATGAAAAAGCAAAGGTGCTAATGATAAGGAATTTGGTGACAACATGATATGAGGCTAATGTAAATGATGAAAGTAATCTCAAATGAGCCTAAGTAAATGTTACCAAAATGTACTCACCTATGAGAGTGTAAGATAATGAAGAGACCAGTCTCTATGAACACTCTAATGAAAGTATTGACATTAACACACTTAATACTAATGATGAGATCAGAAATCATCTAATCAGCTATGATGTCCTCATACTAGAATCCAACTTCCATGATGTATGACATGAATGAAATGGAACTTTATACTGAGCACTGATAGGCTAGCTATGGGCGGTGATGCCTTCTTTAGGGAAGGGAGGAGGTTCACATAACTCTCATGAGATGAGACTGTTCAGCTTTCTGGGTATGGGTCTCCTTATATCTCCTGGTCTTTGAACCTATACAGCCAATATAGGGATCTAGCGGGGTTAAATTCCCATGTACGCTAGCATGTTTTGGGTCTCTTTACACTGTGATTCCACCTCTATTTGGTGTGGGAGAGACACTTGATTTCTAGATGCTTACATGATTTATGCTGTTTAATTTAAAGTTCCCAATGAATGGATGAGGCCAGCCTCAATTGATGCACATAAAGAAATGAATAATACCAAAGGTGTTAGGATAGGATAATCCAAAGGTAAGTTAGATTCAACTATTGACATCAGTTAATTCTTTGTCATTGCACAACAAACCTAATGAAAATCTTAAACTACATCCTAGGTATAGCTGGTGTTTATACTGGCCTATAATGAAATGGAGTACGTATAAATGAGCGAAGCAGACTCTGTGTTTGCTAATGAAGACTCTCTATTTGAGGTCCCATATGTTGAGCCCTCATTTCTGGGACATCTTAACGTTAAGTCCATGATCACAAGGTATCATGTCATAAAATGAATGATATTAAAGAAGTTATGCGCTTCATGCATATTGTGTTGTATGCAATATGATATGTGCTATGTGTAAATATTATTTGCTGTGTGCAAATGTGAAAAGTATGATGATGTATGTTAATCTCATGTCATAGATTTCCTATTTAAAATATGGGAACCTCACTGACTTTCCGAAACCCAAATTAAGAAAGCTCATCGACTTTCCTAATCCAAATTGGGAAACTTTCCTAATCTCAATTTTGCAAGTCGACTGACTTGACTTCCAAAAATCATCTTGTTAGGAAAGTTCTATTATTTCTCATGAATTTCCTTGAAGTGTTCTTGCATATACCCGTACTTATTAATGTGTGTACTAACCCTATTCAAACTCAACTATATTTAGGTGCAGGTACAGGTGGACGATAGAGCTACAGGATCATCGTTGCAGTTATCCGAACGTCCAACATTCATCTGGAGATGGTAGGTCCTCATGCTTTCGAGGATGCTACTGTTTTATATTTTGGCTTAGTTTTTTAGTTGAGCTAGTGGAGCATGTTCAACTAGCTTTTCTTTCTTGTTTTTATTCATACCATGTATTGGAGCCATTTTGGCAATTAGACACTTTAAGAATTGAACTATTTCTTTCACTTGCTTATCTCTTAATGGTAGATGGTTGATGGTGAACAATTATGTATTAATGAGAATCTTTTCATAAATATGTTAATTAACAAAAAGATTCAAATTCTCCGCTAAAATTAACCTATGTAATTAAGATGACGTAAGTAGGCTTGTATGCGACCTTTGAGAGGTCAATGACGCCGGTCTCGTCTGGGGTCTAATTGCCGGTCGTGACAAAGTTTGTATCAGAGCACAAGGTTAAATTCCAAGGAATATAAGTTCACATCAACCACAGTGAGTAGTTTCTATGTCATGGTAATGAAGTGCACCATTATCTTGGATTAGAGACTACATGATGCGTAGGAAAAATTTCCCTTATTCTGATCTTATCGTGCTTTTCCTAATGTCTGAGTTCTTGGTGTTATGAGCGTGTATAACATCAATCCTTGTTTTTTTTCAGAGAATGAACACTAGGAGAGCTAATTGTTAGATGAGAAGAGGAGCAGCTTCTAAGGGTAATCAGAATCCACCCCAGGCTCTAGCTGAAGGAGTGGCCATGCCAGTTAACCCAGTTGGGTTGACTGATGCCGAGGTGAGGGCATCTCTAAATCAGATGGCATAGGCCATTACGATGAAGGCTCAGGATATGACTACCCATGTCAATCGACAGGATGTTCAGAGTGAGAACCCACCGGTTAGCAGCATGGCTCACAGGCTGCGAGACTTCACGAGGATGAACACTCCTATTTTCATAGGGTATAAGACATCATAGGATTGTCAGGAGTTTGTGGATAAATTACATAAGATTCTGGTGGCTATGGGGGCCACATATACTGAGAAGGCTGAGCTGGCCTCCTATCAGCTCAAGGATGTTGCACAGACTTGGTGCAAGATGTGGAAAGATTGTCGTTTCTTCGGTGGACTGCCAGTCACTTGGGAGATGTTCAAGAAAACATTTTTGTAGAGTTTCTTCCGTAGAGAGATGAGGGAAGCCAAGGTTGAGGAGTTCATCAACCTTAAACAAGGATCTATGAAGGTCAGGGAGTATTCCCTGAAGTTAGTTAGGCTATCAAGGTATGTTACTTTTCTTAGTATTTGATAGCAAGAATGAGGAGAATACTGAGCTTGGTTGAAATTATCCAGGTTTGCTACTTCCTGGTTTCAAACAGCAAGGATGAGATGAGTAGTTTCCTCACATGAATAAATGGAGACCTGGAGGACCAGTGTCGGTCTGCGATGCTCCATGATAATGTGAACCTTTCCAAGTTAATGTTTCATGTCAAACAGGTAGAGGATAGCCACAAGAAGAGAGGTGTTCGTGATGTTAGGAGTCCTAGGCCTCAAGATCAGGCAGGTCCCAGCCATGGAGGCCACAGAAACAATTTTGGCGTCCGTGAGCAGCCCAGGTAAAAGAAGGGGCAACAAAGTTCTGGGAATTGTAACTCTCAGAGGAGTACAACACTTGGAGGAGGCAGATCTTAACCCAAGAGGGGAAATGGAGGTGAAATGCAGCGTCCTAAGAAGAACTGTGCTAAGTGTGGCCAAGCTCACAGTGGAGAGTGCAAATAGGGCACTGATACCTGCTTCGGTTGTGTTAAGAGTGGACACAAGGTCAGGCTGGAAGTAATGCTTAGCCTAGGACTAACCCACAGAGTGAAGCAACCTCCCAAGAGGAACATATTATATGCTCTGAAGGACAGGGAGAAGCAGGAGAAGTCCGCTAATATTGTCATAGGTATGCTGCAAGTATTCTCAACTTCTGTGTATGCGTTAGTTGATCTAGGGTCTACGCTTTCCTTTGTGTCTCTTCTGCTTGCTCTTACTTTTGAAATACAACCTGAAGTTCGACATGATCAGTAGTGGTTAGTAAACCTTTAGGAGAAAATGTAAGAACTGCTAGAGTATACAAGGACTGCCCAATAGTTGTAAGTGGTAAGACTATGTGTGTATACTTGGTTGAGTTACCCATGCATGATTTTGATGTTATTCTTGGCATGTACTGGCTTTAGAGTTGTTATGCTTTCTTGGACTATCGTAGTAGAGTGGTGAGATTTTTGTTCCCTGATGAAAAAGATTTAGTCTTGGAGGGGTACAATTTGAGTCATCCTAATCCCTTGATTTTAAATCTTAAGGCCAATAAATTGATGTCCAAGGGGTTACTATGTCATCTTGTTAGTGTTAATGATTTGGATCATGACATTCCTTCAATAGAATTAGTGCCTGTAGTGAATGAGTTCCTAGATGTGTTTCCTAAATATTTGCTTGGAGTCCCTCCCCTTCAAGAGATTGAAGCTGCAGTTAAAAGATCTCAATGATAAGGGTTTTATTCAGCAAAGCATATCCCCTTGGGGAGCTCCACTGTTGTTTGTAAAGAAGAAAGATGGGACCCTTAGAATGTGTATCGATTATCGACAGCTCAACAAAGTCACTATCAAGAAAAATTATTCACTTCCTAGAATAGATGACTTGTTTGACCAACTCCAAGGGTCTAGTTTCTTTTTGAAAATTAATCTTCGTTCAGGGTACCATCAGCTTAGGGTTACGGATGGAGATATCCCAAATAAGGCCTTTCGCACCCGCTATGGTCACTATGAGTTTTTAGTCATGTCATTTGGTCTCCCAAATGCACCTGCTGCTTTTATGGATCTCATTAACTTGGTCTTCCATGAATTCCTTGACTATTTCTTCATAGTATTCATTGATTACATTCTCATCTACTCTAAGACTAAGGAAGAGTATGAACAACATTTGAGACTAACCTTGCAAGTACTTAGACGGCATCAGTTGTATGCCAAATTCAGCAAGTGTGAATTCTCGCTGAGATCAGTGACCTTCCTGGGTCATGTTGTGTCCGATCAAGGTGTAGAGGTGGACCCAAGGAAGATTGAAGCTGTTAAGAACTAGCCAAAGCCCCTTAATCCCACTTGACATTCGTAGCTTTCTGAGATTGGCTTGTTCCTACCGCAGGTTTGTGGAGGGAATTTCTTCCATTGCTGCCCACTGACAGCTTTGAAAAAGAAGAAAGCCAAGTTGGAATGGATGGAGACTTGTGAGAAGAGTTTCTAGGAGCTCAAGGACAGACTCACTTCAGCCCCGGTGCTTATTCTGCCTAAGTGCGGTGAGAATTACACTGTCTATTGTGATGCATCTAGGGTTGGTTTGGATTATGTTCTTATGCAGGCCGTTAAGGTGATAGCCTATGCTTCCAGACATCTCAAGGTTCATGAGAAGAATTATCCCACTCGTGACCTGGAGTTGGCAGCTATGGTGTTTGCACTGAAGCTGTGGAGGCATTATCTAATGGACTGCATGTGGATGTGTTCACAGATCATAAGAGTCTCTAATACGTATTCACACAGAGGGAGTTGAATCTACGTCAGCGGAGATGGTTGGAGCTGTTGAAGGATTATGACATGAATGTGCACTACCATCCCGCAAAGGCTAATGTTGTGGCTGATACTTTGAGCAGGATGAGCATGGGGACTACAACCCATGTTGAGGACGAGAAGAAGGAGTTGGCAAAAGAGGTACACAGACTGGCCAGATTGGGTGTGCGATTGGTTGTCTCTACTATTGGGGGTGTTTCAGTTCATCCTAGTTCTGAATCATCCATGGTAGTTGAAGTCAAGAAGGGTCAGTATTTTGATCCTGTGTTGATGGAGCTGAAGGACTAATTTTTGTTAAAAATGAATGAGTCTTCCCCTTTCGAAGGTGATGTAATACTTAGATACCAGGTTAGGCTGTGTGTACCAAATGTGGATGATTTGCAGACAAGGATTTCGGCAGAGGCACATGGTTCCAGATATTCCATACATCCAGGTTCCAACAAACATTGCAGAATATGTGGCTAAGTGTCCTAATTGTCAGCAGGTTAAGGCAATGCATCTTAAATCTGGTGGTCTGACTCAGATTATTGAGGTTCCGACTTGGAAGTGGGAGACCATTATTATGGACTTTGTGGTTGGTCTTCCAAGGACTAGGAGCCAACATGACTCTGTATGGGTTATTGTGGATAGATTGACTATGTCTGCTCACTTTATCCCTGTGAAGTCTACCTACAGAGCCAAGGATTATGCGAGACTTTATATTGATGAGATTGTGAGGTGGCATGGGATTCCTTTGTGTCTCATTTATGATAGAGGAGCTCAGTTACTTCACTTTTCTGGAGATCTTTCCAAAAAATCTTGCGAACGCATGTTAAGCTTAGTACTACCTTTCATCCTCAAAATGATGGGCAGGCAGAGTGCACCATTCAGTCATTGGAGGACATGTTGAGAGCGTGTGTGATTGACTTCATAGGTAGCTTGGATTACCATCTTCCTTTGATAGAGTTCTCATATAATAATAGCTACCACTCCAGTATTGGGATGGCACCATTTGAGGCACTATATGGTAGGAGGTGTAGATCTCCAGTTGGGTGGTTCGAGGTTGGAGAGTTATCCATTATGGGTCCAGAGATCATTCATGAGGCCTTAGAGAAGGGTAGAGTGATTAGGGACAGGTTGGCTACTTCTTACAGCCGACAGAAGTCATATGCAGACAACAGAAAGCGGCATTTAGATTTTGAGGTTGGTGAACAGGTTTACTTGAAGACATCACCTACGAAAGGGGTGATGAGATTTGGTATAAAATGGAAGCTGAGTCTGAGGTATGTTGAGCCATATGAGATCCTACAGCGTGTGGGTAAGGTGGCCTATGAGTTAGCATTGCCTGCGGAGCTAGTTTCTGTCCTTCCTGTCTTTCATGTCTCTATGTTGAAGAAGTGCCTAGGTGATCCAGCATCGATTCTACCTGTGAAAGGTTTGGGGGTTGATGAAGAATTGTCTTATGTGGAGGTACCTGTTGAGATCTTAGACAGAAAGGTCAAACGGCTGAGGAACAAGGAGATTGCCACAGTAAAGGTATTGTGGAGAAATCATTTTGTTGAGGGTGCTACGTGGGAGGCTGAGGCCGGCATGAGATCCCTCTATCCTCATCTTTTCAGGTTAGATTTCTTACTCTTAAGTCTATGTTTTCTTATCTCTCTGTACTTTGTTGCTATTGCTTGACTATGCATAGTGATTATGTTATTATCTGATTGGATTTACGATATGTAGTGATAGTGTCATTCGGGGACGAATGTTACTAAGGGGGGTATTATGTAATAACCCTAAAAATGAATAGGATAAATAATTAAGGTATTAAGAATGCTTGCGAATAGACCAAGGTTCACACGGATTGATACGCGTAGAACCAGACCTCAAAACCCTTGCTACAACCAAGCCAACTAACTTGGGGAGTTATTTGAGCTTGAAAAGGTTGGAACCAACCAAGTAAGGCTCTCGAAAATGAATATGTAATCGAATGAGTCTTTATCGAACTAAAAAAGAAGAAATCTTATGTTTTGAGGGTCCAGGCATAAAATGGTCTTTTCCAGGCCATGGGTAATATCGTAATTACCCTAATGAATGAATTAATTAATTAGTTAATTTAATTAAAGAACCAATTAGGCTCAGGTAGACAAGAAATGGTCCATTTCTCAAGGGACACTCTACCCGAGTTCAAGCCCCATTGGAAGCAACAAGTTGGTGATTTAATTAATGTTTACAATCTGATATTTTTAAGGGGAAAATGGTCCTTTCACTAAGATAATTAAATAAGTTTTTTATTTACATTAATAAGGAGTCCTAGTTTGACAAATTCCCAAACTAAAACTCCTATTATTAGACTACTATATCACGATCTCTCTCTCACGTTTCATCATCCTCTCTCACGTTGGTTTCTGACAAAAACAACAAAGAACAAAGGTAATATTAAGAGTTCTTCACACTTGAAGAACTCACATGAAATTTTAAGAAAAACAAAGTAACCAAAAATGTTAAGGCAAAGAGAAGTAGTCCGTCGAGTGGTGTGGACGTTGAGGAAGCTTGGACTGATTTTGGAGAGGGTTTTGGGCAGAAAATTCATCATTTGAACATCAATTAAGGTATGGGTTTATTTCCTCTTGATCCCTTTCCCAAGAGACCCCTTAAGATTCAAGATATTCATTGCGAAAACTAGGATTGTTCCCCCTTTTGTATGTCCCTGTCACTAGTTCTCATTGAACTTTAGGTTGGGTATGTTTGCTGGTACAAAGTAGGGATGAAATGTGTTTTCGTGATGTTTATGTTTAAGTATGCATGTCTGAAATTGTGTGAATAATTATTATGTTGTTTAAAATCATGTGAAAAGGTGATGTGCGTGTGCAACGTGTGGCAGTGATGTAGTCATTGTTTTGGGACGTGTAAAGACATGTTAATTCATGTTTTTTATGTTCTAAAGTTGTGCACAATGTGATGTTCATATGGTGTGTGAAGTTATAAATTTTGAGTGAAAACGCTTGACATATGTAACTACTAAACTACACCTAACAATGGACTAAATGTTTTGTGAAATGCCCTAATAAACTAACATAAAAAGGTTGATGAAGGGAATCTTGAAATTATGAATAAATTTTCAGCTTCGTGTACTTTAAATTTCATTCATAAATGGGGTTGAAATTTAGCAATTTAATACATTTAAAAGAGGTGAAGCCACCAGGATTCGAACATGTGACCTCATCCTTTGGCTACTGGATTTTTAGAGAAAGGAAAAGAAAAAGGGGGCTGGGGGAATCGAAATTGGGTCTGCTAGGTTAGTAGGCGGAGAACAAGAATTAAAATAAATAAATGAGAGGCGTGGGGATCTAACCCACGACCTCCAGGTAGCCAGTGAAGGAAGAGAAAGTAAAGAAAAGAAAATGTGAGGAGTGGGAATCGAACCCACAAGCTCAAGGTTTTGAAGGAGAATGACAAATATAAATAAGAAAAAAAAGTGAGATTGTGGGGGCTCGACCCGACAACTTAACTGCCAAAAAGCCTAGCATAATGAGCTTATTTAAAAATAAAATAAAATAAGGAGGCTTTGGGGGGTCCAACCCACAACCTCCGAATGCTCTAACATAATTAAAAACAAAAATAAGGAGGTTGTGGGGGTTCGAACCCACAACCTCTCAATGCCCTAGCGAAAATTAAAGAATAAAATGGAAGAGGTTGTGGGGGTACGAACCCACAACCCTTGAGCCAACTTAAGAGGGAAACCAAGTAGAAAATTAATGTTCATGTTGGGGTTCAATCATGAGTCTCAATATCATGGAATTAAAAGTAAAATCAATGAAAAATGTAAATGCTATCTAAGTCATTCGACATGGGTTCCTTGCCCAAACTTCCGTATTGATACATAAGTCATACGTGAACAAAATATCCAAGAATAATGCCACCTACTTAGATCGAAATCAAGATCTTGGCATATATACAAGATAAATAAGTCTTTTACTACATAATCTTAAGACTGTATGAATCACTTAACGAACTATAAATGAAGCCCCATGGCTTGTGTGTATAGATTCATAAGTCTAGCATACGTTCAAAAGTTAGTGAACCTAAGATGTACGAAAGGAAATGATGAATCCTAGAAGGGTTAAGTATGAGTATAAGATATAATAAATGGCCAAGTGCGTTGGCATATGATGAAATGAACAATGATATGATGAAATGAACAATGAAATAAAAACATGAACAATGAAATGATGAAACCCTAGAAGGGGTAAATAAGGGTGTGAAACACACTAAATGGCCAAGTGCATTGGCATATAATGAAAGGAACATTCACGTAATAAGAGGTGAGTAACTATGAAAAAGCAAAGATGCTAATGATAAGGAATGTGGTGACAACATGATATGAGGCTAATGTAAATGATGAGAGTAATCTCAAATGAACCTAAGTAAATGTTACCAAAATTTACTGACCTATGAGAGTGTAAGATAATGAAGAGACCAGTCTCTATGAACACTCTAATGAAAGTATTGAGGTTAACACACTTAATACTAATGATGAGATAAGAAATCATCTAATGCGCTATGATGTCCTCATACTAGAATCAAACTTCCATGATGTATGAGATGAATGAAATGGAACTTTATACTGAGCACCAATAGGCTAGCTATGAGAGGTGATGCCTTCTATAGGAAAGGGCGGAGGTTCACGTAACTTTCATGAGATGAGACTGTCCAGCTTGTCGGGTATGGGTCTCTTTAGATCTCCTGGTCTTTGGACCTATACAGCCAATATAGGGATCTAGCGGGGTTAAATTCCCATATACGCTAGCATGTTTTGGGTCACTTTAGCCTGTGATTCCACCTCTTTTTTGTGTGGGAGAGACGCTGGATTCAAGATGCTTACATGATCTATGTCGGTTAAAGTTAAAGTTCCCAATGAATGGATGAGGCAAGCCTCAAATGATGCACATAAAGAAATAAATGATACCAAAGGTGTTGGGATAGGATAATCAAAAGGTGAGTTAGATTCAACTAATGACATTAGTTAATTCTTTGTCATTGCACAACAAACCTAATGAAAATGTTAAACTACATCCTAGGTATAGCTGGTGTTTATACTGGCCTATGAATGAAATGAAATTGAGTAAGTATAAATGAACGCAACAGGCTCTGTGTTTGCTAATGAAGACTCTCTAGTTGAGGTCCTATCTGTTGAGCCCTCATTTCTAGGACATCTTAACGTTAAGTCCATGATCCCAATGTATCATGGAATAAAATGAATGATATTAAAGAAGTTATGTGCTTCATGCAAATTGTGTTGTATGCAATATGATATGTTCTATGTGTAAATATTATGTGTTGTGTGCAAATGTGAAAAACATGATGATGTATGTTAACCTCATGGCATAGATTTCCTATTTCAAATATGGAAAGCTCACTGACTTTCCAAAACCGAAATTCGGAAAGCTCATTGACTTTCCTAATCCAAATTTGGAAACTTTCCTAATCTCAATTTGGCAAGTCCACTGACTTGACTTCCAAATATCATGTTGTTTGGAAAGTGCTATTCTTTCTCATGCATGTCCTTGGTGTGTTCTTGCATATACCAATACTTAGTAAAGTATGTACTAACCCTATACAAACTCTACTATTTTAAGGTGTAGGTACAGGAGGACGATAGAGCTACAGGATCATCGTTGGAGTTATCCGGACGTCCAGCATTCATCCGGAGATTGTAGGTCCGCATGCTTTTGAGGATGCTGCTATTTTATATCTAGCTTAGTTTTCGAGTTGAGCTAGTGGAGCATATTCACTAGCGTTTCTTTCCTGTTTTTTTTTTCAGACTATGTATTGGTACCATTTTTGCAATTATACACTTAATTAGAATTGAATTATTTGTTTCAGTTGCTTATCTTATAATGTTAGATTGTTGATGGTGAAAAATTACGTATTAATGAGAATCTTTTTATAAATATGTAATAAACCAAAAGTTACAAATTTTCCACTAAAATTGACCTATGTAAAGTAAGAATGACGTAAGTAGGCTTGTCTGCGACCTCTGATAGGTCAACGACACCGTTCTCGTCTGGGGTCTAAATGCCGATTGTGACATGATCTTTCAGACGCCGTTGAGTTTGTGCAATTTCAAGTTCGTTTGAGTTAGTTAGGCCCTTTGGAAGTTGGAATGTTGGAATAATTCCATATTTTGAAGGGGTTGTTTGGTTTTTTCCTTACCCTATTAATTTAGTTAATTTTTGGTAATTAATTAGGGATTTAAGTTGAATAAGATAAGTTTACAATTTTACCAAAGAGTTAAGGTTATAAGAGAAGAGAAAATAAGAGGAGAAAGAGGGGAAAGGAGAAAAGAATAAAGAGGATGATGATCTATATGCTATAAGTTGTTCTTACATGAATCAAAAGTAAATTTGATAAAAGGAACTGAATTAAAATGATTTAAGGTAAGAAATATGTGGAAAACATTCACCAGACATACCTAGGGAGGGTAAGGAGTGGCGCGCCCCATCTGCTCTTGAGGGTCTGAAGAGGCGCGCATGCAGTGCTCCTCAATGGGGTCTTTGAACTTTGGTGCTTGCGCGGCGTGCCCCAGATGCACCCGGATAGACATATTTAGCGAATTTTTTTCAATCAATTTTTTACGACTTTCTAATGATTATTAACACTTTCAAATGATTCTAACTACTTTAGATGACTTATAATTATATAGAAATCATCCAGAATAAAGGAATTACAAATTTGAATCCACAACTTTAAATTCAAGTATAGATAAAAGCCAAGTTTAATAAACCTTTGTTTTCAATAGTTCTTTTGTAAATGCTTTTAAACTTTGTTTTAAGACCTAAAGATCAAGTTGAGAAAACAGTAGAGATAAGGGATGAAGTTCATTTCTTAAAAGTAGGATACGGGGACTAAGTATTCCCAAAGAGTTTAAAATATTTTCACATTTAAATAAGAATAGAAACTACTGTTTCCAAACATCATTTGAGCTAGTATTCAGAAAAATTAATCTCTTTCTAAGTGAAGCAACAGGGGAAATTTTTATTTTCAAGGTAACCTTTGAGCTATGTTTTCTAGCAGTAACTCGAATCATAGAAGAAGTGTGTTTTTAAAAAGATGTAGTATATTTGGAGAGTAGTTTTGAGCACTAAGTAAAATCATAAAAGAAGTATGTTTTTAAAACATAGTATCTAGTATATTTTGGGAGTAGTTTTGAGCACCGATATGGGGGATAGTTCAAATAACTCATAGCCCCCATAAACCATGTAGCCACCATTGGTACAAAAGTATCATTCTTTTCACATTATTCCTTTAGTGTTTTTAATATAGACTAGTGGATCAACTTAGTTGTTCAAGTTCTATTATAATGGCAAGGTATAGGATAGCCCTAGCATCGTGGGGCCAAACTTTATATCATCACTATAGCTCATAAATGATATTTTCCGTTAAGTAAACCTCCAAAATAATTAAATGTATTATATTGAATCTTTGCATACACATAGAGTAAACATCATGTTTTAAAATTTTTTTCATCATATTACACTTTTTATCAAATTGTATTATATTGGTATGAGTTTAGTCTTGCAAAGTTTAGTTAAGCGAGGTTAGTTATTTAGATTCTCCTTTATGTCTATGTATTGTTTAGCATTCCAAATTGCATACTTATACATTCAAGGTACTAATGCCACTTGACCTATGATGCAACATGGGTAATTGGGATCGGAATTTGGCGCACCATTGATCCGGCGAGTAGTTCAGGGTCAATTTGTGAGCCTCCTCGCTTCTGGAGTATGCATTTTCATTATGTTCTAGTTTGAGCGCATTATGATGTTGTGGGGTTTTTCGCAACATCCCTCTTTGTTTTAGAGATTTCATAGATAGTGAGATATTATTTCCTATTCTTTTTAATTTTCATTATTTCATGTTGAGACTTGAGTTTTCCTTAATGTCCTGTTTAATGTTGTTTAACAACATCCCAATTTATTACATGAATTTATCTTTGTTTAGTTATGTCTCTTTTGTTTAAGTCTTCCGCTAAGTAAGTATGCTAGTTAAAGGGTAAGCACTAGGCCAAAAATGGTCTTCTAGTGTCAGTCACGCCTAGGGTGTAGGCTTGGGCATGACAATAGTCAATGCACATTATCATACCATTGTCAATATTCTTAACTAATTAGATAGGAGAACTTTAATAGGAAGCACTAGGGAAGATGAATACTTAATGAAAAAGCTCTTGGATTTGACCCTTAAGCTATCTTAATTTCGCTGGAGCCATACGATTAGGAGGAATACAAATGGGCGGGTACCACGTTATAAGTCAATACATAAATCTCAATCACTATCCAGAGGCACACTAGTAAAATAAGTATGGAATAGTTCTTTAAATGCTGACACCTGAGGGATAGACTCAACATCGGGAGACTCAATCTCAACATCCCGAATATTGGCCAAGTAAGCCAAGCAACCCTTTCCCATAATTTTCATTTCCCGAATAAAGGAGATGATCCTAGTGGGCTTAGGCTTGTATGCCCTTTCCCACTCTAACATTTCCCTACAGGGATCTATAGAATTACATACTAATAGTTACAATTCACCATAGTATAATAGGGGGATAGCGAAGTCAGGTAAAAAATTATATCAAATAGAACGTGCGATACAAGATAGGAGAAGCATGATACACATGGGGGACTTTGACAGACTCTCCAACTCGGGTAGAAACATGGATTGGGGAATTCAAGTATATCAAAAATCTTATCAAATTCCGAGGCAAAACGCAGTGACATATAAGAATAAGTAGAAACCAGATCAAATAACACATTATCTATCCAGTCATAGTCAAGAATAGTACATGCTATCACAACAATCGTAAAATCCCACAAATTCAAATAACAAGAAAGAAGCTTAGAGTGAAAATTGTTATAATTGGAAATAATGAAAATCTTGAAATTTATTTAAGTTAGGAAATGTTGAGTTTTTGGTCAACTTCAAACGACCATAACTTCTTGCTCAGGATGAGTTATATGTACATCGAGATGCTGAGTTCTCACGATTTTGAGATCGTATGAGTGAGTTATGCTCTTTGTAAGTTGGGATGTTTGAATAAGGAAAGTCCAATCTTGATTTTTAAGGGGTAGTCTAGTATTTCTTTACCCTTTAATTTTAATTCACTTTTGGTAATTAATTCGGGGTCTAAGCTTAATTAGAACAGTTTACACTTTTACCAAAAGAGTTAGGGTTTTGAGAGAAGAGAAAAGAAGAGGTGAAAAGAGGAGAAAGGAGAAAAGTGTTCCAAAATCGTCATGATATCCTTGTTGATTTCATCAGCGGTGATCCCTATAAGGTATATGATATCAAATAGCATTGAATTAGTTGACCACATGCTAAGCATGATTCAATTCATGGAAATATGTTTTATTTGAAAGCAAATCCTTTGAGTTTTAATGATATTCGTTTTAATTCTTGTTGGTTGTGTTATTAAAGTTTCATATGATATTATTCATCTTTCCAGGTAGAATTCATGTTGAATCTATCATATATTAAGAGTATAAGTGATTATATGTGTTTGTGGAACAACAATTGAAGTTAAGAGGGTTTATAGATTAAAAACAAATAAGAAAAAATGGTGAAATTCTCATAAGGACTTGAGGCATCGCGCCTGCAAGAGAGAGACAATAGTTCCTCATATGTTTGGGCTCTGGCGCATCGCTCCAGATAGAGAACCTCTATAACTTGTTTGAACTTTAAGGGTTGGCACTCGGTGCATCTCAGAGTTCCAGGGACTGTAGTTCTCCCATTTGTTCCCCACCATTACATATTTGTTCCATTGCAATGTACCTATATTTTCTAGTCGATTCCAACACTCTAAGGTACATATAAACATCATGACATCATCCATATAATGATATCATGAACCTTGAATACATAATTAAATTCATATAAAGTTTCTAACAAAGTCTAGAGAAGTTAAGAGCAAGTCAAATCAAAGTTTATAAAAATTTCAGATGTCCTTCACAAATGTTTTAACTTTGTTTTAAAGACATAAACTTCAAAGTTTAGTAAAGAGTAAAGAGGAGATTGAAGTCATTTCTTCAAAGAAGTATATAGGGACTATGTACTCCCAATGATTTTTCAAATCTTTTCACATTTGAGAAACAACGGGAATATCGATTCCAAGAGAGCTTTTAAGCTAAGTTTTGGGTAATTATCCAAAACCAAATTAAGTGTTTTGTGGATCCACTAAGTTAATATGAACTAACTATTTTGGGAGTAGTATTGAGGACCGATAAGGGGATGCTAGTTTAGATAACTCATGTCTCCATAAACCATGTTGCTATCATGGGTAGTAAAACATCATACTTTTTATATGACTCCATAAGATGCTATGAAAATAAGCTAGAGGATCTACTAAGTTAAGAGTTCTATATGATGGCTAAGTATAGGACAGTTCTGGCAGTGTCTGAAAGACTTTATATCACCACTTAGGCTCATAGTGGTGGTTGTCGGTTAGAGAATCTCCCACACAAATTATGTTACTCTATGAAATGACTAAAGTTGAGTTTGTTATTTCATTTTCTTTAACGAACAAAGTTTCTTTTAGTGTTTGTTAAATATTTTTATATATTGCTTGTGTTTCTTTTTTGTTATATGTTATGTTCTTCATAAGTCCAGAAGAGCCAAGATAAGTGTTGCTTTCATATTCTTTTCAAACCTATGTTTTGTTAGTATTCCAACTCGCATACTTGTACATTCAATGTACAGATGCCCATTGGCCTGCATCTTATTAGGATTTAGATCCAGGTAATTAGGATCAACATCTGGTGCAACATTGATATATTAAGAAGGGAAAAGTCAGGTTATGAGCCGCTTTGCATTTCGGAGGATATCTTTTATCACTTACTTTCTAGTTTTCAGTTGTTTGGATGATCGGGGGTCCTATCTTTGTTTTAGAGGATTCATAGATAGCTACTTATAATTCAGTAGTCATTCATTTCAGTTGTAAATGTTTAAGATTATAATAGCCATTTTGGCTAAGTTATTAACTTTTAAGTTATTTTATGTATGTTATCTCTTGTGGTTACGACTTCCGCTCAGTATGTAATCCAGCCAAAGGGTGCGGTTTGGGCCATTAATGGTTCTTAAGTGCGCCCACATACACGGTATAGGCGCGAGGAGTGACAAACTTTGTATCAGAGTACAGAGTTTAAGAGTCCTATGGAACCTATGAAGAAATTTCTGTAAAGTCCTTGTTATTGGTATGTAGTGGCACATCTATAATTAGGAGGCTGCAACACTTAGAAAAAATTCACACTGCTTTCATTAAAATTTTATGTATTAAGAGTTTTATCTATAAAAGATTTCCCTCTAATTCTCGCTTCTTTGTGTTTTCAGATAATTATGCCTCCACAAAGAGAAGTTAGAGGTTGTCCGGCTAGGAAAAATAGTTAAGAGAAATGGGGTACCTAATGGACCTAAAGTGCAACCTCAAGGAGAGGTTACAAATTATGAGTTCATTGAGGCTATCCAAATTGAGTAAAAATAAGACTAATTAGTTTGGTCAACAAAGAGGATCTAGACAAGAATTATTTCATAATTAGAGGATTCGATAGTTCTAAAGGGTGAATCCTCTATGTTTCATGGGTTCAAGCACTATTGAAGATTCAGAGAATTGAATTGAGGAAATGCAAAAGGTATTTGATGTCATGCACGTTATTGATATTGATAGAGTTGAACTAGGTGTATATAAACTGAAGAATGTTTCTAGGATTTAATTTGATCAACGGAAAAAGTTTAGAGTTGAGGATGCACCACCCGTGAGTTGGACCTATTTTGAGGACATTTTCTTGGGGCGTTGCTTTCCCTGAGAATTGAAACATGCAAAGGTATGTGATTTGCTCACACATAAGAGGTATTCTCTTAGTTTTCATGAATATACGCTGATGTTCATCTAACTCTCCCATTATGCATCGGAGATGGTTGCGGATAAGAGGAGTAGAATGAACTTTTTTATTGATGCATTGTGTCGTCTTGCCAGTAGGTAAGGTAGGGTTGCGATGCTAATTAGTGACATGGATATATCAAGGTTGATAATCTATGTGTAGTAGGTTGAGGAAGTGAAGCACAAAAACAGGGAAGAATTTTGAAATAAGAAAGCAAAGATAGGAAATGAGTTCGGGCAGCAGAAAAGTAATGTGAACCGTTCTTTATTTCAGCGAAAGAAAAAGAGACCTAATCCATAATCTGCTAGTGCACCTTCCTCTTAAACAAAAGTGAGTATATTTTCAAAATTCTCAATTCTTGAGAGATAAATTGTCATAGTTTCAAGGTTGTCTTGCACAAGGAGAAAGAGTGACCTAAGAAAATACAAGGTTGTGGAAATTCGGGAAATAGATCCCAACCTTTGTTCCACCAGAAGAGGTTGAACCTAGATGGTCTACTTTTGGTACATACGGAGGAGAAAACCTCCTTTATGAAATCACTAGTTTTCACGAGCAAGAGAACACTCCAAATGTGGTCACTGGTACGACCAAAGTCTATGATTTTAATGTTTAAGCTTGCTAGATCTAGGAGCAAATTTATCTTTTGTAATCCCTTATGTTGCAAATCAGTTTGACATTATTCCTTAAAAACTATGTGAACCCTTTTGTATTTCTACGCTTGTTGGTGAGTCTAATCTTGCTTAGTGAATATATTGTGATTGTGTTATTTCCATTAATAACAAAGACATCACGACTAATTTAATTAAGTTAGACATGGTAGATTTTATGTCATTTCAAGTATGTACTGTCTTCATGCCTATTATACTTCAATATATTGTGGGACTCGAGTCGTCAATTTTCAGTTTCCATGTGAGCGGAAAAATGCTTAGTGCCTCAGGGTAGTTTTATATCATACCTTAAGAAACAAAGTTAGTTTCCAAAGGGTGTGTGTATCACTTAGTCCAAGTTAGTGACTCTAGTGTTGAGAGACCTCTCATTGAGACAATTTCCATCGTAAAAGAGTTTGCAAAAGTCTCTCTAAATGATCTACACGGAGTCTCTCCTGTGAGAGAGAGCAAGAGATTTTGGCTTAGATATTCTTCTGGATACTTGTCCTATATCTATTTTGTCATATAAAATAGCACTACGAGAGTTAAAAGATCTTAAAGAACAGTTAAAAGATCTCCTAGATAAATGTTTCATTCTGACCAAGTGTCTAACCTTGGGGCGCTCCGGTATTATTTGTGAGAAAGAAAGACTGTTCCCTTAGGATGTGTATAGATTATAATTAGTCTAATAAGGTTTCCATAAAGAATAAGAATCCTCTTCCAAGAATTTATGATCTTATAAATCAATTTCAGGGTGTTTCTTGCTTTCCCAAGGTTTATCTCAGATTTGACTACAATCAGTTAAAAGTAAGGGAGTGTGACATTCAAAAGACAACATTCAGGACCCATTATGGTCATTACTTGTTTCTGATCAGGTCGTTCGATTTAACTAATACACTTGCAACATTCGTAGAAATTAAGAATAGATTATTCAACCCTTATTTATATATGTTTGTTATAATCTTTATTGATGACATATTAATCTATTCAAGAAATGAAGAAGATCATGCTAGCTATCTCAAAGAAGTCTTTTAGACATTGAAAGATAAGAAGTTATATGCCAAATTCTTGAAATGTGAGTTTAGACTCGTGTCTTTTGTGTTTTTAGGGCCACATAGTTCCGGTGATTGAAGGAGAGTTAATATGCAAAAGATAGAAGAATTTCAGAGATCTCCTTGAACCACATCTCTAATTGATATTAAGAGTTTCTTGGGATTAGTTGGATACAATAGAAGGTTCATAGAGGGGTTCGCATATATTTCATCCCCTTTAATTAAATTAACTCAGAAAAGAGGGAAGTTTCAATTGTCTGGACCTTGTAAGAAAAGCTTATAGGAATTGAAAAAAGTTGTTGAGTACTTCCCCTATTTTGACCTTACTAGAGGTACTCAAGGTTTTATAGTGTATTGTGATGCATCAAGATTTGGGTTGGGTTTTATGTTAATGAAAAATTTATAGGTTATATCTTATAACTCCAGAGAGTTTAAAGTTAATGAAAATAATTAATCAACCCATAATTTAGAGTTGTGATGTTGTAGTATTCACCTTGAAGATATGAAATAATTATATGTATGGTGTTGATGTTTATGTATTCACTAATCACAAGTGTCTTCAATATGTGTTCACTAAGAAACAGCTTAATCTCAGAGAAAGTAGGTGGTTAGAATTACTCAAGGATTATGACATGAGTATTCTTTATCACCCAAGCAAGACTAATGTTGTTTTTGATGCCATGAGCAGATTATCTATGTGTAGTACCTTACATATTGACGAATAAAAGAGAAATTTAGCGAATGATGTTCATAGACTTGTTCGGCTAGGAGAACTACTAATGGGTTCTACAGAAGGAAGAGTAGTGGTGGCTGAATCAATCTTGGTGTCACGAGTAAAAGAAAAGAAAGACGTAGATCGCATTTTGGTTGAATTGAATGCATATGTTCATAAGAAAATATTATTAGATTTTGAACAAGTAGGAGAGGTGTATATAGGTATTAAGGTGGACTGTGTGCACCTATGATTGATGGACTATAAGAGCGATCATGGCGGAAACCCATAACTCTAGATATTACATTCAACCACGTTCCACAAAGATGTATCATGACTTGAGAGAAGTTTATTGGTGGAGTTCCACAAAGACCTAAATTACAAGTGTGATTTTAGAACCATACCGTGCATAATATAAACAATGTGATTCTATTTTGATATGTCACAATACAAAATCGGATTATGATGACGCTTAAAATTATGTCGTAGTAGGAAAGCCTAACCAAAACACAATATTAGAATATAACAACTTAAATATAAACAATATAAAAGAACCCGGAAATAGAAATATAATGATGGGAAGGGGCCATGTAATTAATATTTCATACGATATAAACAATAGAAAAGGATAAAACTGACCAAGAAGAAAAAGATACAGAAATATAGTAAGAATACAAATGTATAGGGTTGTGAATAGGCATCATAGGTTTATCGATCTTAGAAATATCAAATGCATAAAGAGAAAAACGAAAATACAATTATTGTAGGGATAAAGTCTAATATGAGAAAATCATACAAACAGAGAAAAGGCAAATAATATGTAGAACTCAATCACATACTACACACAAAATACATGGAAGCTTATCAATACTCAATAACCTATCACACACAAATGTCAATCACAACAATGTATTTAAGTGATGATTCCAAGGTTTGGTGGAGAATAAGGTTTCCTGAATTAGAAAGTTCGAATTTACCACAGATTGAAACGTGGGAAATTTTGAAGAAAGAATTGAAAACTCAGTTCCTCCCAAGAAAATCGTCTTGGTTGGCAAGGGATGGGCTGCGACGTATGAAACAAGGAAACACAGTGCGGTCTTATATCAAGGAATTTTCGTCCTTCATGTTGAACATAGGCAACATGGTCGAAGAAGACATGTTTCACTATTTCATAAGCGAGTTGAAAGGATGGTCATATAGAGATTTAAGGAGACAAAATGTCCAAACTCTTAATTCTGCCATAGTGACAAGTTGGTTGACTTCGATGAGGGTGACGAACCAAGGGATTCTTCTCACTTTAAACATAAAGACAAGGGGAAGGAATGGAAGAAAAATGGTAAGGGCCAAGCTGCCGAAAAAGAAGATGATAGTGGAAAAACTAGACACGGGGAGTCTTCTTTCAAAAAACAGAAGGGGAAGTGTGGGGGATGCTTTACTTATGGAGGTCCTCATTTTAAAAGGGACTGTCCAGTGCAAGTGAAAGTTAATGACATACTTGCTACCGAATTGTAAAAGAAAAAGAACAATTAGGCAGAAACGTCAAAAGTGAATGATTTGGTGTTGGTTGAAGATGAAGATGATGGACATGATATGATCCTTGTCCGGAACCCAAATAGGTTCATATTAATTAATTTCTAAAGGAGGACATCGAGTTTCATTAGGTGGGGCATGTTTCTAAGGGTCCAGACCAAATGACTCGAAATAGGCATGGGCGTGGCAAAGGGTTGGCATGAATGACTTTGCCAAAGGCCGAAATACGGGTGCAATCAAACATGCGTTGTGTGAGAAAATTTTATGCATGGCTTAAAGGTGTCAAACAATGCTGGAAAGGCAGTGTCAAGTCATGAAATGGATGCTGGCAAACCAACATGCCATGACTAGGCTTGGACGCTTACAAGCATTGGTTGTAGACAAGTTTGCATGAGAAAATCACATGGTCTGGTCAAATGCGGGAAAATTGAGCCGAGATAAATTGAAGCATTGTCAAATATGAGTGAAATGCAACAAGAAAACAAGAAATGGCATGAGTATATTAAAAGTTAACAAGGCCAAAGCAAGGCAGCGGCAGGGCGTCCGTGGTGCGCAGGCATGGAAAATATGCGGATGGATTCGGGTGGGATATTATAAGGCATTGACTATACAATGTTAAGAAATTGTATTGGAGTAAAAAATGTTTAAGGAAAGTTCATCAAAGAAACGAAATCCAGTCAGCAAGATCACATGCCAAACACACGCGGCGGTAACCTTTTTGTAGTCCCTTGTGTCCAGACTCGTTGTATCTTGTAATATCTTTTTGAATTCGAAATTTGAAATGCCTGATTAGTTGGGGATGTCAACTGAACTATATTTTTGTAGGATAAGCATTTTACAAGTGTTAGACATGTGTCACAACACTATGCAATGTAAACACAAGGCTGCCACATGTTCTATAAAGGATAACCTTTTGTGCTGGACGAAATTGTCTAAGGATAGACCGGTTATCCTAAACGTGAAGAGGGAAGAGTAAGTATGGAATTTCACCAAGACACTTAGAAAAACCGTGAGGGTTTTAAGAAGTGTATAAGGCAACAATCGACTTGTGATTGTGACTTAAGTCGATGTCGAAGTCGAAGTTGGACAGAATTGTTGTTCAACAAAGTGAGTCCTTTGTATATTTTTGTTATAAATATAAAGGTTGGGTTTGCCCCTATGTTTATGCGTTGATTTCCTATTAATGTCTGAAAAATAGCTAAGGCGAAAAAGAAGAAAAATGCCCTTGAACGGCAGAATAGGCTGCGATAGGAGCTGAGTTGAGTGGGATTTGACTGTCATTAGGCTGGGTTAACTTCTTCCACGAAATTAAGGTGGAGTAGTATGCCCTCCTAAAAGTATCCATCACCGTATGAAATGATGTCTCAAATTCATCGACATTATAAATAATATATTGTAGTCCTGAACTAGGTTGACAGTTTGCTCGAAATAGTGCATCAGATTTATAAGAGTCAAAATAATAAAAAAATATGGATAATCACATACATGGAAGTTTTTACTATTGTAGGTCATAGAAGTATCAAGGACTAACAAATTTTAGAGAACTTTTTTTTTTGTTAAGACCAAGTCTTCCCAACAATAATCATTCAAGGACAACAACCACACTAAAAAATATCGAGATCCCAAAACATCAATTCACAATATAACACAAAAACTAACTACATAAGTATTCTCCATTTTGTGATTTGTACTTGACAAATTAAATCTTATTTTAATATAAAGACCTACAATTACACGCATGATTTTATAACCATGTCTTACACAATATCCTAAATGTGCTTCATAATTAAGTCAAGGAGAATATTTTACTTGATCTGTGAAATTATACAAATACATACATATCTTATAATTGGTCAAGAATCCCTCTCAAATTGATCCTACTTATGCAAAGTATTAATTTGAGTAATAGAAACAAGTACTGAATTTTTATCGTTAAGGTGGTTTAAGTTAACTGTTAGATTAATAATCAGCATCAATAATTGTGTTATTAAATTTAACGGTTTGGATATGAGTTTATTGTTCAAAGTTTATGAGTTATTCGTTAGTGTCTATATTTTACCATAATAATGTACAAAATAAATTTTAATCCTGAAATAACGTGAAATGTCAATTTATAATTAGATCGTTAACCTAAAAGTGAAAGAAATTTATATTGAACCATAATTTTTTTATTTTTTTCATTTAATCAAATAAAAACACTTTCGGACATAAATTTTTTTGGGTCCTTTGATTCTCTGGATAGTACAGATTTTATCATTGGAAATAGAGTACAAAGCTGTCAAAATCTCCATACATTCACACTTTTATTTGTGTATTATATTTATATAGTTTTTTTCCTACTTCTAACTTTTAGCATATTAGGACGAATTCATATTGGTATTCATGTTTTATCCTTTATAAATTACTTATTACACATATGCATGATAAATTGTGGATAAAACAGTATTACAATAGAGGCTTAAAATAGAAAATTCAAGTTATCCCCAAAATTTTTGTATCCCTTATTCACATTTATTAGATAGAAATAAACGCGAATAATCAAGAAAACACATTAACAAACTACTATTTGCTTGTTTGTAGAATGAAAAATTCAAGTGACATTCGAATTTTTACCATCACATAACAACATTTATTAGATGATAATGACTGTGGATAAGCAAGGAAGCGTGTTGATATGGTGTTTGTCAATGTTCATGTTGGTCGGTGATTATTACAGTATCCATTAGTTTAAAATTGTCTTCGAATATACCTGCAATGTTTAAAAACTTACAGGTTAATAATTGAACAAAGAAAATTAAATCATTGTTGCGAATTATGCATGTGCAAATTGAGGAATATAAAGAGAGACGTGTTTATTCACTAAATAGAAAAAGAGGTACAATTTTTAATCAATTTTGAACCAAATTTGAGGAATATAAATTGTACCTCGTTCTACATATTGTTGCCAGACATATTTCCAGTAGTCAAATACTTTTGGGTCAAAGCAAATATCGTCGAAGAGTGTCTTTTTAACGATATCAATCAAAGAATGCATAATTAGCAGGAAAAGTAAAAAATATAAATTAATTACAAGTTTCATGAGGTTAAGACTTGGGAACTTATTATTTCTGACTTAGGAGCTTTTATCATGATTAATTATTGTACATATTTATACTCCATTCAATTATTTAATTTATATAAAAAAAGACTGATAATTATTGATAAAATATATTGAAAAAGCATTCGGTATTTTTTTTATTAACGGTTGATAAATTGATAAAAAAAAATATTACGTAAAATGAACTTGTAACATATCTCTAAATGAAATAACTAGAAAGAGCAAGAATTAAAAAGTCGTTTTTGGAAAGAATGAAATATGTGGAAAATTAAGTATGAGTGTTTTGTCAACTTCATATCACCATAATTCCTAGCGTAGGATGAGTTTGGTGTGTCTCAAGATACTATAGTAAAAAACATTGAATTGCCTTTCCAACGCCGCTGACTTTGCGCGATTCCGAGTTTGTATTTTAGTGAGATATGCACATTTGAAGTTTGGTTGTCTGGATAAGGAATGTCCGATCCAGATTTTTGAGGGGTAGTTTTACCTTCTCCTTAAACAATTATTTTATTTCGAATTTAGGAGTTTAATTAGAGTCTAATATGAATTAGATCAGTTTTGCGAATTGGCAATTCACGGTAGGACGTGGACAAAAGACAAGAGGAGAAAGGAGAAGAAAAGATCAAGATTTGTAAAGATCGTGCAATTTTTGTAGTGGATTTCGACAAGTTTTTAATCCGACGCGGCATGTGAGTTCACACGGCTTTGGTTCCTTCACTCACACACCAAACAATGTATTTTCGTCATAAATGATTGGGAATTTCATGTTCGTTAGTTGTGTTATTGAATTGTTTTTGTTCTTTATTTAAGAATAAGATTGAGGAGTTCTTGAGAGGTCAATGTCTATTAGTAGAATATCTATGAGTTATATTTTAGTGTACATGTCTTGGTTACCATTAATATAAGAGAAATTGAGATAAAAATTTTAATTAATCGAGTTAAGGTCCAAAAATGAGAGGAAAAGGTCATCAACTTTGCCTGGGCAATGCTGGGGCGACGTCCACATGTTGCGCCAGGAAGGCTGGGCGACGCGCACACGTTGTTCCAGGAAGGCTGGGGTAGTGCGCAACAGTGCACTAGAAAGGGCACTCTGAATGAAAGGGGCTGGTGCAACACTCCAACAGTGTGTCAGGATCCTCTGCCCCAACCCATTTTTCCTCGTATATCCCATCTAAATCCTTCTAAAGTGTACTTACACTTCCTATTGATTGTAATAACTCTAAATGACTTCTATGATCTAGAAATCATCCATAAACACAAATCGTAACCTTGAATCCATAAAATTAAATTCAAGGAAAGTAATAGCCAAGTGACGAGAATTTCATATAGTCTTTCAAGGTCTGTTGTAAATGTTTTAACTTTGTTTAAGAACTTAAGTTTTTAGTTGAGTAAAGAGTGAATATCGAATTCATTTCTTCAAAATATTATATCAACACTATGCATTCCAAAAAGGTAAATGATTTCATATTTAAACATAAAAGGACATATTGATATTCAAAAGAGCATTTGAGCTAGTTTTAAGTAAGGAGTAAATTCTTTCACAATAAACAAAAAGTGAAACTTTGATTTCCAAGAGAGTCTTTAAGCTAAGTTTTTGAGCAACTATCTCAAACTACATAAAGAAGATATATTCTAAAAGATAAAGAGCTAATATATTTTGAAAGTAGCATTGAGCACCGATATGGGGGAGAGTTCAGATAACTTCCAGCCCTCATAAACCATATAAACATCATTGGTTAAAAAGAGGTTATACTTTTTAGATGATTCCTTGGTGAATTTTAGCATACACTAGTGGATCTGCTTAGTAGTAAGATTTTATACCATCGGCACCGTATTGGACAACCCTGGCAACATGAGGCAAAATAATGTGTCATTACAATAACTCATACGTGATGGTTGTCATTTAATGAAACTCACGTAGCAATATTTTGTATTCTTATATACATTAAATTAATTGTATTTTTATATACATCTTGGGTTTTCTTTTATGTTTGCATACATAAAGGGTAATTATTGTATTTCTAAATATATAGAGTTGTTATCCATATTTTAAAAAGCGTTTCTTTATGTTGCATTAACATTGTTACTTTATAGTCAAATGAGTTATGTTAATTTTAGTTGAACCAATGTATGTTATTTGAGTTCCTTTCATGCTTTTGTCTTATTTTCTAATTCCCCTCGCATGCTTGTACATTCAATTTACTTATTCAACTTGGCCTAATAATACTGCAGATACAGGTAATTAAGATCAACATCCAGCTACGTTTATTCAGTCGAGCATCTCAGATTTTGTTGGTGAGCCTCCTTGCATTTTGAAGGATCCCTTTTATGGCTTTACTAGTTCAGTTGTTACGATTATCAGGGGTCTTGTCCTGACCTCCCTCATTTTTATTAGAGGATTCATAGACAATTAGACGTTTATAGTTCTTTAATTATTACTTTGAGTTGTTTGTTTTAAGACGCGAGTTTGCTTTATTGGCTAGTTGAAGATTCTCTTTATAACATTCTAGTTTATAATATGGGTTTATCTTTGTTAAGTTAATTCTTCCGCTGAGTAGTAATCATGGACAATGATTCGCTTTGGTTCTCGAGTGGCAGTCAGATTCAGAGTGTAGGATTGGGCGTAATAGAACAATAATCACACGCGTTATTTTAGAACTATATCTTACACAATACCATAAATGTGATGATACAATCTTAGATAAAAGAAGAATAATATTTTACTAGATCTTTTGAATGATATGAATATAATCATATTTTAGATATGGTAAAGATTCCCTGTAAAAATTGATCTTACATACATAGACAATCATCTTTGGAGCACACATGTAAGGGATAAGGAATTTGCTTATAGAAAATCGACCTCTACTAAAAGGAGAGATTATATATCAATATCCTCTCGGTGCTAAGAAGAAATCACATAGAATAGTGATTCATACTTGTGCATATTATCCATTAAAAGGATAATCATCTTGTGTCACGACCCAAAATGAGTCATGAGTGGCACCCACACCTAACCTCCTAAGTGATCGAACCAATGAACTCTACATCAAATCAAATCAATTGTTCAACTCAGATAACAATATTAATGTGGAACCTCCTAACTTATTAAAGTAACCAATCAAGTAAACCTCTTATATCTATTACATATTATTCCCAAAACATGAAAATCAGCACATCAAGGACATCTGTTTTAAAAATACCAAGCCTAAGAGCATTAAAGACACCAAAATAAGTAAGTAAGATGGTTTATGTCCTAAATTTAAGGACAATTGACATGCCTGAGAAAATACAGCATGTGCTAGAAGGAATAACTTACCCTGAAATCTGTTGTTCTTGTGATTGGCTAGAGCTCAGGGCGAGTTGAGGTTGATAATACACTTGTTGCACTCCACAAAACATAATGAAGAAAACATAATTAGAGATCAGTACAAGGAACATGTAATGAGTATGTATCATTGACCAGCCCAAAATAGAAATTAATATTCAATGAATAAATATTATAAAATCAATTGTAACACTTAGTAGGTGGAAAACAACAAACAACATGAATCATTGAAAACAACACTAAAGTATGTAAGTAATCCATTAACAATATCAAGAACATACTTGAAGACTCATGCCTCCAAACCAATAGATTTTGGAAATTGAGTTCTTTGAGATTGAGTACATTATGTTGTATATATATCTTTTCCTTTAATGTTACCATGCTGGAACGTGACACCAATCAAATAATACCATGTCAAAACATGGAACCCAATCAAATAATACCATGCTGAAATGTAGCATCTGATCGAATATATCGTTAAATTATTTTTTAAAAATACTTTTATCTTCATTGACTATATTTCATCAAGCCATCCTTATTCAAGGCCTCACTTCTATTGAGAGGGTTCATGATTATTAATTTCACGGTCTTACTATTTTAGACCAATCACAAAGCACACAACAAAGCCACACAATGACACAACCACACAATCAAGTACACAGAGAGCTTCACAATATAACTCAATGCATATCAATCACTATTAAGAGTCTATCTATTAAATATTACCTACCTCCATAAAAAATTGACATCGAACAAGCAACTTTTCCAATGCCTTCCTTTCCTTAGCGCCTCCGAACGTTTCGAATATATCAATGTATGCCCCAAGCCTACAAAAAAGATGTAACACGGTGTACAAGACTCCAGAGAGACTCAACCAAGCCTCGAGCATGGATAACATTTGAAATAAGGAAAATAGGCAAGGTACTAAAACATTCTTTAAAACCATACCATCAAAATACTCATTTCAAACATAGCCAAAATAGCGAAGTTTACTATCTCAAACGACCATCTAAAATACCATTTTGAAAATGAAAGTAGTGACACAGTCCTTTACAATAGAACAACCAACAAATGTCTATTATATGTTTAAAAAAATGGAAACTTCAATACTTGTCCTCGATATATGAGAACATACCACTTTGCATTGGATGAATCGCAATTACAAGCTTATACTAGAGAGAAAGAAACTTAAGTGCCAATACCTACACTTCATAAAGGTAAAGACTATGGGTTAGAACAATTAAGAACTAAAGTATAATATCAAGTCAAAAACATGCTTAAAACAGACTTTTTTTTTAAGTCATGATTATGACATTTTGATAAAACTTTATGAACATAAATAAAAGAGGCATAATATACAATCATAACCAATATACAACTTATATCTTAACATTTTAATATAATCAATATATAAGAAATTTCATTATATTAAGCCTTAACCTCAAGCAACCCCAAAGCTATACTTTGGCCAATGTATGAATAGCGCCATATACCACCATCCACACTAAAGTACCAACTTAAGGAAAACAAAGCTTAACTTACCATATATATTTTTGTTAAATTAACAATACTCATACATATGAGACATAAACATTTCATAAGTCATAACATCATATTAGGACAATCACCTAAAGCAACCCTAAGTCATACTTGTGCATTGTATGAGTAGAATCCCATACTACTACTTAAACTAAGTACTCCTTCAAGACACCATAAAAAATGAATTCATATTCAACAAGTCAAGAAAAGAAAGTAACTCATAATACAATTAAAGTAAGACATGCATCATCTTGTTAAGCATATAAGTCAACCTTCGTCATTAGCTTCATTAAGAGCACATTATTTTAATTTAGAATTAAATCATAAAGAAACATTCCACGACTACTCTTAAAGCCTACTTTGTAATGCATGGATGTCATCCTATACGACCACCCACACTAAGTTGTGCATTCATGAGAATCAATAGTTTCTTAACATTCATTATGGGGTAAGCTTTAACAACCATAGACCACATGAGTAATTCATGGAATCGAATTTCATGCTCCAGAAAAAAAAAACATGTATCCTACTTGTCTAAGGTAAGTCCGTTACATTTAGCTTAGGTGGATCCACTAGGCTTAGGTGGATCCACTAGTTAGACCTATGTGGGCACATAGATATACGATAGAGATATTTCTTCTAGATACCCCACCTCAACTCCCACAAAGCCATTCATATCAAGAGATTATTTCAACATACCTCTCCTCAACTCCCGGATGGGCATCTATCTCAGTTCATTTCCACTTGGTTCTTAGTAATATTCTTCACGGAGTACATTCATGAGTTTAGACATTAATACGGGACAAGATATTGTTACTAGATACTCCGATTCAACTCTCGAATAAGAATACATCTCAATCAAACATTCATTCATTAATATAGATCAGAGATTCGAAGATGAGAATATAATCTAAACTATGAATCCCCATATTGTGAGAAATTCCTTTCACTACATGACATTGTTATTTATTCGAAAGGGCTATAGAGATTGTTATTATACAGTCCGCCTCAACTCATGGATGAGAATCAATCTCAAACACCACATTCCTTCATTAGTGTAAAATTTATAAATAGCCTTTCATTAACCACATCATATTTAACATAATCTTAGAAACTTCATTCATCCTTAATTCATGAATGTGTGTATATGAGAATAACCTTTCACATAATCACCATCACTCATTCAATTGTTTTCTAAGCATGATCATAATACATTTATAGTATTCACACATATAGTTCAGATGATAATCATACATTAACTTTCACATGTAGAGGTACAATAAAGATACCCATCAATTAAATACCACAAGATGCATAGTAATCAAACAACTTAACCTTTCAAGTGGATCAATAAGTCAAACAATATTCTTTTTCAACACGTCATTTGATCATTGAATACCCTTGAAGGGTCATAGTTCTAATCCATTCACATACACTAAAATTGAAATAATAAACATAAATATTAACTCAATTTAACAACTAAAATTAGTGTATCTATAAAATTACCATTAATTCGAACCAACATTCATATAAAAATGTCTTCATGGATCTTCATGGGTTCAAGGGGAATTTCTACAATAATTCACCTTACAACAACAAATTCATTATAATATATGTTGAATTGAACATTTGAAATTTTTTAAAGCAATAATCCATGAATTGAGTTAAACATTAGAATATTGGGGAAAGTTCATATTTGAAAAGTATGTTTTGAGAGGGCTTCTTGGGTGATATCTAACCTAGGATAAAGGATACCATACATCTATGTTGTTCTCCAGAAGAAATTGGGGAAAAAAGGTTGATTCTTGAACCCCTTTCTTGGACTAGACCTTGATCTTCAATAATGATGTTCTTAGAGAGAGAAATATTTGAGTGTGGTCAGAATTTAGGTTTTTGAAGATAATAAAGTCTAATAATAGGCTTAATAGTTTTTATACTCTTAAAATACCATAATTAACAAAAATAAATTCTCCCTCAACTTAAACTAATTAATTATCTAATTACCCAACCACCTCTTAATTGGCCAACCCAATCAAGAAACACAGACAGTGACTCATGACTACGACCTATGGACTGTGGCTACGATCATAATTCTTCCAGCCTGTCCGTTGTCTTGTTCAGAGTCTTTTAATTTAGGGGCCTCAACTACAGAAGCCATTCACGCGGCGTGGATAGACCTACAAAGCATGGTCCCCTTTTATAGGTCACCTAACATTCGGAACTATTTTAGTTCTTTGGGGTTTTGGGGGTTATGACATAGGTCCTCACGAAGGACCCCTAATGTAACAACCCTCAAGCACACTCTAGAAGTTAGAGCATCCTTGTGTGGCCACATGACAAATGAGACTTCAAGAAGTCTTATCTAAGCCACTCGTATCATTCATTGCATAATAAACATACTAAATTGAGTAAGAATTTAAAACTTTCTTCGCACATGAAGAACTCTTTCCATAATCATGACACAATCGGAAGACTTTCATTTAATATATTAAACCTTTATAACATATCCTTAAACCATCTAAACTTTGGAGAATACAATACTTAGGACAAAGCCCATACAAGACATAAAATAATGACTAAGACATACATGAACACCTTGATATTGTCCTCGAATCTATGAGGCTCATCAATACTTCATCTTCAACCGTTAGAAACCTATCCATCCATCATGTCACATGAAGACTTCCAATTTCCTATATTTTAGTCAAAAAGCGAAATGAAGGGGTTAGAAAATTAGATGCACTAAGTATGGAAGCCATGCAAAAACCATGAAAAAGGGACATTAAAAAAATAACATGCTTTTACTGAATTTTTATTAAAACATCATACTACAATCATAAGAGCAACATTTAACAACTTAGAAAAACATAATATATCATTTAATCAATCATTCACATTTTTAGGAAAACATCACAGTGAACAACTTCACTGTACAGTGAACTTCTTCACTGTTACAATGAAGTTTCTTATCTTCACTTTACAATCCTTTTAGCATATAATACACCTACTAAGAGATATTCTAAGACTAAATAAAGTAATACCAAGAAAGACCACCCATACACCCTCTCTAGGTACACCTAAATGATCCTTAAGACCACCCATAATGAGATATACACACTTACAAATACATCAATCACAGGAACATGAAATCCTCCTACCAAAAGGTGATTCTAAGGTTAACTTGAGTGAGTTGTGAAGCAACCTCTCATACAATTCCTTACACACACACTTAAGATATCCTATAGACTATCTAAGATAGAATAATTCTCAATTAATACATCAACACATAGATAATATGACATTCTCCTTCCAAAGACTATCAAAAGACTTACTTATGTAAATCAAGAAGATAACGTCCATGATTGACCTCTTAAAGATTACCTAAGTAATCCTTAAGAATACCAAATTTTGGATCATGTCTACATAATCAACCATCTTCCCTAACTAGAGTCATTCTTAAGACTTATCTTGGTAACATATGAAATAAACATTCCTATACCCCCTACACACCTTAACAAGACAACCGTTAACTACTCTAGATAAGTACTTATTTATTAAACATACATTCTTAACTTAAGTTATTACATTCTTTAAGACTCATTCATCACATAAAGACATTCAAATAATGTTCTTGGACAAGACCTAGGGACTCAGACTAAAACCTACAAAGCATATTGGGCAATGTCTAGATAGCGTCACATACCACCACCTAAACTCAATAGAACATCTCTAATGCTAGTATAAATCTCATATGATGAGAACAGGAAATAATTGACATAGACCATGGTACCAAAGCATGGAATCCGGATTTCTATCATACTCTGACAAGGGTGTTTTACTTGCCAATGATAGAACATTAACACATCCCTTGTAGGAACATGATTAATGAATATGAAGGGCATTCTTTGTATTCTAGTCTCATCCATTAACTAGAACTACTAACCTTACCATACTCACTATGTGCTAGCCTTTGTTCTCATAGAGTAATTTTCATTAAAGGTTCATATAAAGGGGTTCCATATCAAGTTAATAACTTAATCACATTTACCCTACCAAAGAAGTCAACTAGAGTTACCTTACAATGGCGAGAAGAAGTTCATAATGATTTTCTTAAGGATTGATATGATTCCCTTCCATCCAACCAACCTTAAGTCTATCATTCCTTTACTTGAAGGATACCATTACGACGTTCAACTTCAACAATCACAACCTTACCATTAGGTTCAAGGTTTCACATAAAGGACCATTTTAACATCATTTAAGGTCTCATGTCATTCATACTTACAAGACAAAGAAGATTTAGCACCCGATGTCAAGACATATCATATTCACATTCATACATGCATCATGTAAGAGAAACAAGTAATAAAGACAAGATACGACATACTTAACATTAAAACATATTACATGTCATTCTTTAAGTCACTTATGAATAACCATTATCATATTTATGTCATCCTGTACACTACATATAATAATCAATATAACCATCGTAGACTCATATAGTCAAGTAGGAACAACCATGCATAAACCTTAAGAATACATATCTAAGCACATAGTCTTAGTCTACATGATCTCCTAACATATATAGAAATAACACATAATTACACATTACCTCATATATAGATAGAGATTATCCAACTTCACATAATCATCATAATACTGGAGGTAGTTGCCGAAAAGGCTATGATCATCATAATATATAAAATACCGGCGACAAGGCCACATCAATTGCAAGTAAATCACATAACATCACCACCATAAGTCCAACATACTAATCACAACATAATTGAAGTCTAATTAACATAAAATAAAGGGAATTAGGGCAGAGTACCACGACTCTATCCTCAACACTTCATTTAATGCTAAACCATCCAATTCAATACCATAAGGCCCTTACCCATGGACATGAACATCAATTCAATACAAAAATTATAATACTCAATGAAACTAGGTCAATATTTATAGATTCATCAATCTAAGACAACCTAGATATTAATTCAATACAATTATTACATCAATCGATAGCCTATAGAAAACTATACTAGAATTTATAAGCATTAAGTCAATATGTATTCAATAAGCTTAATAGTAAATAGATCTAAGAATATAAAATAGTCAATTGATAAAATTGAAAAAGCCTATAAACCAATCAATCATAATCTACATGAATCAAAAGGCCATAACAATCTACAGTTGAATTCATTAATATCTAAGCATGACCACAGAACCCATATTTTAGTTAAATTGAGAGATTTGTGAAGGTAAAGGGTTCATGGAGAATGTCATTACAAAACATTAATTATACATCAATAATATCATATCTTAATGATTAAGAACCTTTCATGCAAGAACCCAAGACTTAGAGTAGAAATTGGACTTTTTCATCTTTTTGAAATATTTTAAAATTATCTTTGAAATTTTCTCTAAGGTGATAGAAAGCCTTAGATGAAGAACTCACATACCTTATTAGAATAATCCAATTATAATCTAAGAATAAAGTCCATCGAGTTTCCATTTTCAATCTCTATCTTCACCTTGAGATCTCATGGAGGTTTTTAAAGAAACATTGGATTGAATGGGTTTTTATTTATGCTCTAGGGTTTAAATGAGAGTTTTAGATCTTATATACTCTTAAAATACCCTTAACAACCAAAATATCAATCCTCCTATTTTATAAGACTTGGGGTGAATTCCCTAAAAATCCCAAGCCTTAACACAAAACTGCCAGAAAATCTGAGCACAATCGATGCCCAGGATCGACGGTCCGTGGGTGAGACTACGTAGTAGCCTAATTTTTTTAGTCACATGTACTGGTTGTACCGGAATTTCCTAACCTTGAGGAGCTTGTTCCACTTGAAAAACTTGGGAATCTTTGGGACCTTAGGGATGAAATCCCTCATTCACTATCTCTTCTTCCATCCTTACTACGGTAGCCTTTATTGTAGTCATATCCTATAGACACAAGAGGAAGGGTAAGAAAAAGGTCATTTATATATTTATACCCAAAGACATGACTCAAAATTAATAAAAGAAGTCTAACTCCTTAACGTCTATAGCCTCTCGCTCATAGAACTGTTGCGACTCACAGCGACGAACAAGACTCTACTAGACGTGTCTTGTGAGACATAAATCCTAAAAACTATTCCCAAAACCTTATACTCTAATACCACTTTGTTACGCCCTGATCCTACACAACCGACGTAGCACGGTGCATAAGACTCTGAAGAGCCTCATGCAAGCCTCATAACATTCATAACATTTGATATATGGAAAAATGGTACAATATTAAAACATTCTTTTAGACCATACAATAAAAATACTCATTTAAAACATAGCAAACATAATGAAAGACTATTGTCACACATGGCCTGCTAAAACAACATCTTGAAAACTAAAGTAGAGATACAACTCTTTCCAATTTTAAAATCAACAAACGTCTATTACATGAAAAAAAATAGAAAGTTCAATACTTGTCCTTCATCTATGAGACCTTACAACTTCATATTGGAAGAATCTCTAATATAGAAATCAATTACAGAGAAAGAACTCAAGTTCCAATCCCTACACATCATAAAGGATAATTATATGGTTTAGCATAATTTAGTACTAAGTATGATAGCCTTGAAATTTTTTCTTAGAATGCAAATTTTATTTGAAAGTCGTAATATATGCCATTTTGATAAAACTTCAGGAAAATAACTAAAATATTCATAATATCCAATCATAAGCAACATACAAGTCATATCTTCACATTACAAATAATCCAAATATAAGGCATTTCATCACATTAAGAATTCACCTAAAGTAACCCAAAAGTTATAACTTGTGCAATGTATGAATAGTGTCCCATACCATCATCTACACTAAAGTACCACCTTAAGGTCACCAAAAGTGAACTTATCATTAATTTTTTCCATCCATAAGAAATACTCATACATAGTAGACATAAACATTTCATAAGTTATAACATCACATTAAGATCATCACCTAGGCAAACCTAAGTCATTCTTGTGCAATTTATGAGTAACACACCTTACTAATACATACACTCAGTACTTCTTCGAGTCACCATAGACAAGACACATTATTATTCAACATGTAAAGACAATGAAGTAACTTATAATATAGTCCAAGTAAGTAATACATCATCTCGTCAAGCAAATAAGTCAACATTCCTTATTAGCTTAAGGAATACACCATGACAACTATCAAAGAATACTTGTGAAATGTATGGATGACATCCCATACTACCACCCACACTAAATAGTGCATTCTTGAGAAGCCATAGTTCATAAACATTCTTTGTTGGGGTAAGCCTTAACTAACATAGACCACGTAAGCTATTCATGGAATCCTATGTCATACCCCACAACGAAAGGGTGTCCTACTTGCCTAAGATAAGACAATTACATTCAGCTTGGGTAGATAAACTATCTAGATCTGTGAACGCATAGTTAGGGGAAAGGAAGATTGCTACTATACACCCTACCTCAACTGCCGCATGGGCATCCATCTAAAGAGATTGTTACTACATACCCAGCCTCAAATCTCGGATTGGCATCTATCTCAATTTACATCCACTTGGTGCATAGCACACTTCCCCATTGATTACTTAGCATTCATTAATTTATAAATAAATACGGGACAAAAGATTGTTACTAGATACTAAGCCTCAACTCCCGGATGAGCATCCATCTCAAACCAACATTGATTAATTAAGATATGTCATATATTCAATGATTAGAATACCCTTTGAATTAAGATTCCCCATATTGTGAGAAAGTCATTTCACAAAATTTTATTCTCATTCATTAGAAATGGATATAGAGATTGTGACTAGACATTCCTCCCAAACTCATGGATGAGCATTCATCTCAAAGCCCACATTCGTTCATTAGTGTACAACTGAGAAATAGCATTCCAATAAACACATCAACATTAACATAATCATATACACCTGAATTATTCTTTCTTCATGAGAGTGTATACGTGAGAATAACCATTAACAAATCACTAGCATTGATACAATTCCCTTCTAAATATGTTCATAATGCATTCACAGTGATCACACACATATAATTCATATCATAATCATACATTGATTTCACATCTAGAGGTATAAGGAACATATCCATCGATTCAATACCACAATATATATAGTAACGCAACACCTCCGCAATTCAAATGTTTAATATCTAAATCAGAATTAAATTTCAACATGTAATTTGATCATAACTTGCCCTTTAAGGGTCATATTTCCCATTAATCTACACACACTAAAATTGAAATATTAAGCTTGGATATTAACTCAATTCAATAACTAAAATATCATAAGTTCAATTAGAGTACTCATCAAAGTTCCACTAATCAATCCTACATTCATGAAAATAAGTCTTGGGGAAATTTCATGGTTTCAAAGGAAATTTCTTCAATAATTAATCTTAAATGTCCTACAGAAGCCATCCAAGGGGCGTGGATGGACCTACAGGGCGTGGTCCCCCTCCATAGGTCACCAAACCTTAGTAAACATGCTAGTTCGTTGGGGTCTTGAGGGCTAGGATACCTCTTGAAGGACCACTAGGTTAGTATTTAGGGATTGGTACATTGGCGCTTAACCCCAAAAACCCTAATCCTAAGCTTAGGACATAAATAACAACTCAAAATGAAACTTGTTAGGATCTAGTTTCACCTAGGTGTTTTATGGGTCGTTACAATAAAGTATGTATAGTGTGTAAGTTAACGAGTCAATAGACTCCCACATTTCACACATGTGTCTGCTAGACCCATAAAGTCTCCCAATTCCATAATTGATTTTCCAATAATTCAACCCTAAGGTTAAGTATTAATTCCTCCAATTTTCATAATCTTAATGGTATTCAGTTTATATAATGCTTCGTAAATTTAATTACCTATCTCAATATTAAAAATCATTATTTTTAAAATGGTAATTAAGTCAATTTAAAAATTCAAACTCACTTTTATGTGTAACTAATTACTAGTAGTAAAAACCCACTGCACCGCTAAGTGTTGAACTCCCATTCTCTTTATACCCACAATCACTATATAATATTAACATTCCATGTGCACATGTTTCTCAATCAAGATACACACTTTTGCTTTATAATTTAACTTTGCAACTTCTTTCTGCCAGCACATTTTATTAAATAAATTGAATAGCCAACCTTGACACATCCAACTTTGAAAAATCAAGAATGTGATATACTACAATGCATCAAAGTATTGTTTACCCCCAATTAATATAAACAGACATGCATATGAGAAATTTCCAGTTCCAACCACTTTTGAATGTTCTTTCCCATTCACAACCAATAACGATGCCAAATACTAATGATAAGTAGAACCCATTACATATTACTTAAACAAGTCAAAGAGTTGAAGAATTACCTCTATAGCAGTTGCATCTAGTTGAGGCCGCAGGTACTGTTTCTCTCGTTTGGTCTTTTTAATTATCTAGGGTAACTAATTAAGAACTAATAAAAATTAAATATTACTAATTTTAATGTTATCTTTTTAACCACCAACAAAATAAATTATTAAGGCAACCCCACTAGTTCCATATTCTAGTTACGAATAGAACAAAATACATGCTTAGAATCTATCGGAAATTATTTCAAGAAATAAAAAACTCTAGTACCCACAACAACCAAATGGGTCGTTACATTAGATAAAAATATATCAATTTTTCATCCTCAAACGGTCAAAATAAAGAAAGATAAGAAAGGGTATGTGAATAAATAGAAAGGTGCAAATAACTTTCATACATATCAGCCTCACTCTCCCACGTGGATTCTTTTAGGAGACGATTCTTCCACGAGAACATGATAAATTTGTCTCTTTTGACTTCAACTTGCAGAACTTCCTAACGAAAATAGCTATAGGTTTAGATTCATAATACAAACTCTCATCAAGTAGGACAGAATTCCAACGGAAAATCACCATGGTATTTTCTTAGCATGAACACTTGAAATACCGGATGCAATCTTGATAAACATGGAGACAAGGCCAATTTATAGGACACCTCCTCGAAAAGTTTATGGACTTCAAATTGCACAATATACCTGGGGCTAAGCCTACCCCGCTTGGCATACCACATCACACCCTTCATGGGTTAAGCATTCAGCAAGGCTTGGTCACCCTTAACAAACTCTAAGTCTCTAACTTTCAGATCTGCATTGCTCTAACATGCTAGAAGCTTTTTCTATATAAATTTTATTTTATCTAACGATTCCTCAAAAGATAGGTATCCTGAGGTATCACATAAAATGCATCAAATAAACTATTTCGAGACCTAAATCTCCTCCTCTACAATGCATGAAATGGGGCCATATCAATTCTCGAGTAATAACTATTGTTTGATGGAAACTATACTATGGAACATAAGTAATCCCAATTATCATAAAAATCCATCACGCACACTTGAATCATATTCTTTATAACTTGAATTGTTTGCTCACACAACCTATAATTCTGAGAGTTGATTGTGGTACTAAGATCCAAACTAGTACCTAATTTAGCATGCAAGGTCCTCCAAAAGTTAGAAGTAAATTGCTGCCTCTATCTGATATGATGGAGATTGGACCTCCATGACGTCAAACAATCTCACGGATAAAAGTTTGGTCTAACTTCTTTACGGTGTAAGTTACCTTGATCAGAATGAAGTTAGAGGACATAGTTAACCTGTCAACAATTACCCAAATAAAATCAAACTTACCCAATGTCTTTGGAAGACCAACCACAAAATACGTTGCAATTCTCTCTATTTCCATTCATGAATGGGCCTCCTCTAAGGTATCACTCCACGCTTCTTATGTTCATACTTTACCTGCTAAAAATTCATATATTGGGCTATAAAAATTAAAAATCTCTCATTTCATTCTACTCCACGAGTATTGTTGTATTAGATCACAATACATCTTTGTTGCACCATGATGGAGAGAATACCTAGATCTTTAAGCCTATCCAATAAATGTATGAGTCAAATTATCAAAACAAGGCACACACACCCGCCCCTTAATTCTCAAGATGCCTTCCTCATCAGTCATAACTTCTTTATCCTCCCCCCGGAACACCATAACTTTATCTCGGCTCAACTTCTCATCATCACACTGATTTCCCTTAATACTGTCAATAAATGAAGATTACCTTGACAAAGGCCAATAATCTTTTTTTCTCTTATACTTCAAGCTTCATAAATTCATTAGCCATAGTTTGAACATTTATAGCCCATGAGAGTCTAGAAATCTGGAAGTGGGCTAAACTACCCATGCTCTATGCTTTTTTACTTATGGCATATCCAAAACATTAGCTTCTCTCAAGTGATATAAAATAGTAATATCACAGTCTGTCAATAACTCCATCCACCTCATCTACCTAAAATTCAAATCCTTCTGAATGAACACATATTATAACCAATGATGATTTGTATACACTTCACACTTGACCCCATATATATAATTCCTCCATTGCTTTAATGCAAATACAACTCCAACGAACTCCAAATCATGGTTCTGATAGCTACGCTCATGCACTATAAATTTCCTCGAAGCATAGTCCATTGAATTCGAATTATGTATTAGCACTCTACCCAAACCGGAGTAAGATGCATGACAATATCTAAAGAATTTCTTACCTTCCACCAGAAAGGAAAAAATAATTGTAATATTCAACAAGGTCTTAGGGAGCTTTCTTTACACTCATACGACTATATAAACATAACACTCTACTTATTCAAAATGCTCAACTGGCAAGAAACAGGAGAGAATCCCTTGACATGTCTGCACTAGTAGCAAGCTAGAAAAATGAAGCTCTTAATCTTTGAAACAATAATGGACCTTACTCCACTATTAAATTCTTCAATCTTATTGTTGTCCACCGTCACTCAATCCTTAGAAACTATGAGCCCCAAGAAAGACATTGAATCAAAACAAAACTCAAACTTGGAGAATTTGACATAAAACTTGTTCTCCCTTGAAAGCCCTATTAAAATTCTTAAATACTACTCGTGTTCCTTCCTGCTCTTTGAATATATCATTATATAATAAAAAAAAATACAATAACAAAGTGGTAAAGATATATCTTAAAAATTATACTCATTAGGCTCATGAAATTAATAGGGAGATTCGTAAGCCTAAAAGATTTAACTTAGAAATCATAATGTGAAAAATTAGTTTGAAAAGTTGTCTTTGGCACATCTGCTTCACGCATTTTCAGTAGTTGATAACCAGACCTCACATCAATTTTAGAAAAGACAAAAAGACACAGTAATTGATCGAACAAGCAATCACTTTGAGGTATGGTGTAATTCTTCTTTATAATAGCCTTATTTAGATGCATGTAGTCTATGCATATTCAAAAACTACAATCCTTCTTATTCACAAATAAAACTGGAGCACCTCAAAGACAGTACTTGTTCTAATAAAACCTTTACCTAACGACTCCTAATGTTGGGAACTTTAACTCCCGTAACTAAACTAGTACCATTCTATAAGGTTGAATGGAAATGGGGCGAGACCCCGACTCCATGTCAATAAAAAAATCTATATCTCTATTTGTTGGCATACATGACAGGTTTGCCGAGAAAATATCTGCAAACTCACATACTGTCGAAACAGAATCGATCGAACAAACTTCTAAAGTATCATAAATGAGATGCTCAAAGAAATATAAACAAATGTTACTCACAAACCATTTAGGACCAAGAAAAGAGATAATACGATTTTTTTGTGGGAATGTAATCACCCTCAAACTAGTGGATCTATCCCAGGCATTTCCAACTTCATATACTTAGCATTACAATCTAAGAGAGAATAATTTTGAGAAAGCAAAGTCATTCCTAGAATTACATCAATGAAAACTATTTCTAGAATAACCAATTGTACATATGTGTTGCTCCTCACAAAATTCACAAGTTGCCTTCGCAACTATCACAAACTCTCCAATAAGAGTAGAGACACGAATAGTCATGTCAAGCAAGTCATATTCAAATCAAGGCTAGTAGGAAACGAGGAAGATAAATAGGAAAATGTGGATTTAGGATCATAAAATACAAAGGGCACGTAATAACATACCAGAAAAGTACATACTACGTCCTTTCCTCTTGTCTCCATGGGAAAGCATAACAATGGGCTTCATCACAAGTCTTTCCATTGCCCTTACAAGACTGCACTCAAGTAGTTCCAACATTCCTGCCACCCTGACTCAATCTAAGAACACCATTACCTAGACCAACACATCCACCAGAATGGAAACCTCTACCATTACCACTAATGTTGGGGATTTTTAACTTTTAATGTGCCGAGTTTGACTTTCCTTATGACAATTCTTCCTGATATGTACGGACTCCCCAAATCCATTGCAAGTGTTGGAGTTTAGTGAAGGTATCAAGGAAGACAAAAATAACTTAAGATAACACCTATATTAAAAAAAGGCTGGCAGTTCTACAATTGTCCCATAGTTGAGACATTCAATAAATACTGAAAAAAGGGGGTGGATAATCCCTAAACATTGGACTCTAGAGAAAGAAACAATAAACTACCTCTCTAATGGAACATCGTAAACGTGAAACCTTAGTGAAGTCATCTAGCTTCACCTCATATAGTTCTATCACTAAGTTATCCACTTCTTAAAATATTTTTAAGAATCAATTAATTGTAATGTTGGAATCTGCAAATCTCACCTCAATGACTTCACTAAGCGGCAAATACTCTCTTGAGGATTGAAGAAGAGTTGAGTGACATACCAGAATAATGCATGGAGTTTTTCTTCATAAGTTACAACAAACATCATTCATCACTCTATGTTTAGGAACTCATCTCTTTTCCTGTCCATCTATGTCCGGGATGTGTACTTCTCGATAAAGAAGTTACAAAATGTTTCCCAAATCAAACGTGGTAATTTTGCTTGTAGATACTCAATATAAAACAGCAATTACATTTTCGCATCCCCCTAAACTGATAGGCCACAAACTTAACAATGGATCCCTCCTCTCTGTCTATCTTAAGTAGTGTTTCATGACAACCAACCAAGAAATACTAAGGATCTTCAGATCCAATACCCTTGAAGAGAGGAGGTTTAAACTTAAAGAAATTAATGAAGAGATCATGATGGTCATTGATACTCTCAAATTATACATTTCTAAAGAAGTATAGGCGATCGTTGTCAAATAAAAACCCCAACTTGTCGGGTGGGGTAAATCTGACAAACATGGTTTCGACTTAAACTTAGGTCAATAGTATATCTACATAGTCTACTTATTTCTAATACAAGTATATAAAGGGGGATTTTTGAAACAAATAATTGATTGTTGTTTAATTTACAAGTGAGGAAGATTCATACTTTGTCGTTATCAATGAAAGAGAGAAACTGCCATGTATGTGTTCCCCATATTACACCATTTTCGGCCTACAGAATCACCATGTAAGTGTAGACTAAACTAGAAAAAAGTTTGGCCTTTTATAAAAGGTTACACTTTTGGACTTTCAGCAACACCTTTTAGGGGCTGCCCAAAAAGATCATAACCTTTGACATTAGTCAACAGCTTTTAGTGTTGCCATCTTTGGCTAAACTTATAAAGCGAAATCGGTATAAGGGCACGCTTTGAAGACGTGCTTTAGCAACACCTATTTTTTATTAGACTACACTTAAAAGTATTGACTTTTCAGAGTTATTGGTCACACTTAAAAAGTGTTTCCTTTTATTGGTCATCCAGAGCAACACTAATAAAGTGTAACTTTATAACTTATCTATAGCAATACTTGTAAAGCGTAACTTTATATATCATCTGTAGCAACACATATAAAGTGTAACTTTATATCTCATCTATAGCAACACTCAGAAAGTGTAACTTTATATCTCATCGATAGAAACACTTACAAAGTGTAACTTTATATCTCATCTAGAGCAACACTTAGAAAGTGTAACTTTATATCTACCTAGAGCAACACTTACAAAGTGTAACTTTATATCTACCTAGAGCAACACTTACAAAGTGTAACTTTAACATTTATAATCCTACATGTAGCACAAATATATATATATATATATATATATATATATATATATAATAAAATA